>NW_015505695.1:575234-602877 GCF_001515645.1 Sinocyclocheilus grahami
AAGTCTGCAGGAAGTCAGCTCTCCAGGAGCAGGGTTGGAGACCCCATGCACTAGGGGCTACACCTTTGTTAGCACCTGACACCTTCAGGTAACCCTGAACACCTTGATTAGCTGGTTTAGGTGTGTTTAATTAGGGTTGGAACTGAACTCTGCAGTGTGGTAGCTCTCCAGGAGCAGGGTTGGAGACCCTTGCCCTAGTGTCTGTTGCTAGTGCACTTCTTCAGCATTACTTGGCCTCTGTCACACTCACCCCCTAAAACTCAGTACCACCCAGGTCACAGCACCAATGTTACTTATCCCATTCACAGCATTCTGAGGCAGAACTCACCTGCATGGATAGCTTGCACGCTAACAAGGGCACAGCCCCTAGTACACTTCCTGAGCACTAGCTGGCCTCAACTACACTCACACCCTTAATTCACTCCCATCCGGGTCATTGCACCAATCCCATGCAGGATTTGAACCAGCATCAACTGACATGGGAGGTGGGCATTCTAACAAGAATGCTAAAGACTGCAGCCCCTTAGCATAAGTCACTAATGCGCCTCTTGAGGCCAAGGGAGTGAAGTTTTACCAGCTAAGCTCTCTTTACTATCTGGCCCCTGTTACACAAGTTTCCACTGTTGGAGACTAAGTAACTAAAGGAAATTAAGTACAAACTTAACTATGTTTTTAAGAAGCATAAGAGTAGTTCAGCTACAGTCAAGATAAATGAGCTTTTCCAAGATATTTGTTCAACTAGTAGCAGTGTAGCATGTCAAAACCACTACTTAGTAGCAAGAGGATGGGCTGAAGCAAATAGACACTTAGCAACAAATTAGCAAACACTAATACTTTAAAAACTGCCTATTTGACCTACCAACCACTCAGTGCTAGAGGCCCTAGAGACTGTTGTCAATGGTTTTGCAAGTATTTGGCAAATACTGTTGTCTTGACACAACAGGAGGGGTGAGTTTTGCATGAGCAAACACATTTTTGTCAGAAACAATTTATTCTGTTAGGGTAGTTGATTCATTTATTTATATCATTAGGGTGTATTTAGTGTAAATTGCTGTGTTTAAGTTTGATGCTCCATCATACATTGTTGTAGAATGAATGATAGTATCTAACCCTCCCCCCGACACATCATAACTATATTAATGGTTTAACAGATTAATTACAGTCTGATTACTTGAAATTACGAATTGCTTACTGATTCAAAGTAGCTTCTCCATTAAAGGTCACATTTACTTAGCTCTTACCTCAGAGTATGGACTACCCCAGCACAACAGGAGCTACCAGTGACATAATGTACATAAAGTACATTGAATGGCCAAATGCATGCAATTCGAAACAATGGCACCTGCTATTTTAAAAAGCTGTTTAAACAGTGTACTTATACTTACTCCACGAACATGGAAAACAGCGATAGATGGACTTCATCCTCCAGTTGTTGACATTGTTGAATGCCGTGTTTAAATTACGCCACTGTTGGCCAGTTTTCGTCTCTTCATAGTTCCTACTGGTGTGTGAATGCAACCAGGAAAATTGTACGAGGAAACCATCCTGGTGGCTAATACATATAACTGGATAGAGGGACTTTCGCACCGGAGGGAACTTTTCATAGTTCCTAGAGCTATTGTGCGGAATACCTGCTTTTTGGTGTATTCGCACCGCAGGAACTAGGAAAGTATTTAGTTCTAGGAACTCTGTTTGGGGAACTAAATTAGCTCCTACTTCAGAGTAGAGTCTGAAACAGTACTATAGAAACTACCAGTGTAATAAGTGTACGCTGATTGAACAATTACATACAAAACACCAGCAACCCGGCATTTTTAAAAAGATGTGTAAAAACAGCGATAACGGCATTTAGCAACCTGTTGTCTGCGGCATTGTGTTCTTTTTGTCTTTTACCATAACACTGCAAGTTGTCATAGGAGATTTAGTCAGATGTTATGCTTTTTCAATCATGTAAATGTGCATTTACATTTTATCTTCATCATCACAAAACCCATGACACACAACAAAAACAGCTCCGATCACGGCGTCCTCCATTCACTGGTTGTCGATGTTTGTAAAGGCTGCACATAAAGACGTTGCTGTCAACCCCTTCAGAGTTCCTGAATGCAACCAAGAAAACCACCTGTGGGAGAAATTGGTTCTCTAGGAACCACCATGCTGGCTGGTTCCTACAACTACACGGTGCGAAAGCACCTTAGTTCTTATAACCAGTGTTGGGGGTAACACATTACAAGTAACTCAAGTTAAGTAATCAGATTGTGTTTTATGTACCTAGTAAAGTAATGCATTACTTTTTCATTTAGAAGGAAATATCTGAGTTACTTTTTTCAAATAATAACGTAATGCATTTCTTTCCATAAAAAGTAACTAAGTAATGTAATTTATTTTTAGGGAGTGACACAATATTGTAATGCATTACTTTTTAAGAGTAACTTACCCCCCAATACTGCTTATTACTACCCAGTGCAAAAGCCCCATAAGAAAAACATAGCACAATACTTTTACTCACGCTAAAGCTATTGCTCCTAAAGCACACAATTCTTTGAAGAAAATCTCTCTTTTAAAAAATACCCACTAGTAAAAAATGAACAGGGTGAGCTGAGAGTACAGTGGTGTTCTCAGAAGATGGGAGTTCTGGTTCAAACAGACTTACATGTCTTACTTCAGTTAGCTAGTCCCTCGGGCCATGTACAATTACCTCTGTGGCAAAGAGCAGACACTCTCATAGGCTGCCGGACAACCCAAATCTGCCACGTACGGCGCTGCGATCAGCTCTGGGATCAATCACATACACAGTGGGCACTGAACTAGATATTGAGAGAATATTTGAGTAGCTTAGCAGGGAGGACTTTGGGTGCAGCAGGGCTAGAAATGTAATTTACTACTGCAAACGAGAGGAACGAATATACCAGTTAGTTTAAGAGAAGTTCAGAATTCTTCAGTGAGCAGTTTCTAATGTTAATTTATGTCCGGTGTCAGTATTAGAGGCAGTTTCATTAGACATAGGCATGGTGCAAATAAATCACATTTATCTGTTGTATAATTGTGAAGTTGTCTGCAATGGGACCCTTAACACATCTTGAATAAAGTTCTGACTTTGTGATGTTTCCAGACATTGAATGAAAACAAAAAATATATATATATAGACCAGTGTATTTTATGATTCCAAAGGGATGTTTTAGTTATTAAATCTTAATTCTGTCTCCAAACAGATCAAAATGCATGACTTGAATGGACCCCACTCTGCACATTGAGTCTGTGCTTCAATATACCACACTAATGTATAATTTACACTACAGTATGATGAATGAGTGTAAATTCATTGCTGGAAGTCTGTGTTGAACAACAACAAACCAGCGGTTGGTCTGGAGGAAAGTAATTAGGCATGTGTAGCTCCAGACATTTGAATTGAGTAAATATGACTCCCCGTACACCGCTCACGCTAATTATTTCAATTCCGAGCAAGCGCTTTTCCCCTACTGTGTTCTTCCCCCATGCATAATACAGCAGCACACTACACTTAAGTGAATCAGCCCATGTTTATACTTTATACCATCTTTATACCATCTCTGTCTGCATATTTATCAGGTTAAGTCGAGCTGCTTCCATTCCAGCAGCTGCAAAATCTACATACACTATTTGCAATGAAACAGCATAACAGTGTTTACATTTCTAGTAGGTTCAAAAAAATGTGTGTAAATCAAATTCTAAGAACTGTTTACCAGTGTTGTGGTACCAGACACCGGCTCCAAGTTCATAATTTTATAGTCTTGCTCTTCTCATGGACTTGGTCTTAACTTGGACTCTTTGGAGGAATTCGGTAGTTCACGTGACACTGATGCAAAACCAGGCTTCACTGACAACAAAGAAAACTATATTTAGTCCTAGTATATACAGGTCCTGGTCTTGATTCGGACTCGACCCTTTTCAGGTGTCGACCTTGACTTAGACACAACCTACTCAGGTCTTGGCCTGGACTTTGACTTGAATGAGTTACAACTTGAATGCTGTTTTGAAAAACAACATTGCATGGCGAAAATGCAATGTGATGGATAAATACGTCTGTCTAGCATGTTTACATAGAAAAAATATTAAAACTCACAGTGGAATGCAAAAAATGTGTTCTGGGTGAACGGGCTGTAAGGCAGCATTGAATTTATCATTCTTTCATAGAGAAAACCATCCCATAATGCACTGCACTGAGCTCAGTTTAAATAAATATATACAGTATATTAATAAAAAATTATAGAATTACATGTTTTACTGAAACGTATCAGTACAATAAAAGTTCATCGTTAATTCTAAGTAAAAATTGACCCCAAAATTCTGTATACTATGTATTGATATGCTTATTTGAGTTTCCATGTTAGCTTAGCAACATGCTAATATAAAATTGGATTCAATTGTGGGTCAAGTAAGAAGCTGTCACACATAAAGAGCATTTCAGATCCGTTACTCGTCAAGTTTTATTGTATTAGGATTAATGTTTACATGTGTTAATAGATCAATGTAGTGCAGTGGAATGGAACAGAATGACTTCTCGGTCTGGGAACATTCAGGGATTCTTATCAGTCTGAAAATGAAGCACTTGTGAAAAACTGTAAAACAGTGACAACCTGTCTGCTCTGAGAAAGAAAAAAAAAGTGTGTTCTGGGTGAACTCGTTCTGGCAGCATTGTATTGATCTTTCCTTCATGGAGAAGACCCCATAATGCACCGCACTGAGCTCAGTTAAAAAATATAAATCAAAGATGACGTACTTGCGTGTTTCACTGAAAAGTGTCACTACAGAAAAATAGTTCAAGTAAAAACTGCCCCCAAAATTGTGTGTACTGTATATTTCTATGCTTATTTGAGTATCCAGTTAGCTTAGCAACATTACATTGGATTTAATTGTGGGTTTAGTATAAAGTGGGTTTATAAAGAGCATTGCAGAAAACATTCTTACATTAACAATTCAATGTACCGCAGTGGAATGAAATAGAATGCAGACTTCCCAGTCTAGGAACTTTCAGAAATTCTCATCAATTATAAAAATGGTGCAAAATGCTGGAAAAACAGTGATATCATGTCTAAGCTGGATTGCAAACAGTGCATTGCATTGTGTCAAAAGCAAGTAGAACCTGTGATAATCAGTGACACTCTCTACACTGGATGCGCTGTGTTGAGTTTGACAGTAAACGAATGCCGCTTTCTATATTTTTGACAAAAACAAACATGGATTTGGAGTATTCGCTTTGATGCATTCAGTGTAGACAGCCTCAAGCTGTTGTGGAGTACGATGTGAAATGCAACGCAGCAGCCAAAGCGGCCATCTGACGCATATGTCCTTAGACCAACAATTCTTAGACAGCGCATGGAATGTGAGAAGGTTTTCTATGTGAACGGCTATTAATAACTATTCACACCCATCTAAACTCTGTTACACTTTCAAGAGACCAAAAACTTTTGCTAGTCAAGAACTGCAATACATACTATCGTGTTGTTGAATCCAATGTTGCCAGGTTTCACTAGAGAAATAAGCAACCCAGTCTGGAAAAAACAAGCCCGACATAGGTGAATCCTAGATTTTGGGGTTGGGCATACGCATGTAATGCAGTCTTAATAGGGCACTTCCTATGCATCACATACTAAATAACATTAAAGGAGCAACCCTATGGGTGCCAAGCCCAAATAAGAAACTGTATTGTTGAAACAAGTCTAAAAATACCCAACTCATGACTGCCCAAATCTATAACAACTGCAAGACCAAAGTTGCTTATAATATGCAGCCTTGGCAGCACTGGTTGAATCAATAAAAGTCATTATATCGTGATGGTTAGAAAATGGCTATGATCAACAAAACAATAAATTAAAATTTGCATGCAAATGTATGTTCTTGTATTATGTAATGAGAAACATGATATGAGAACCGATATCATATTTGACCAAAATCTGTCAGGAGAGTGGTGGGTGTTTGTGTTTGTTGGGAACATCCATAAATCATTTAGAACATGACATTTAGATTGTTTGCCTAATTAAAGTATTATGGAGCAGCAACATGCAAAACATTGCTGTGTATACAGGCTGACTTGAATCAACTTGACAAAGTAATAGAAAATGGCTTGACAAACTCAGTCTTTTCTTTCCTGTGTTGACATACTTCCTCTTTCTGAGCAGGTTAGGAAGGGATATTTGAAAGGGCATGTCTTTGTAGGATTGCCAGCTGACTTTTGTTTACTTTGCAGTCCTGCTAAACCACACTTGAAAACTTGTACCATGTACAAAATCAATGAAGGTTCTGTTTATTCTTTCGCAGAGGAGTTCTTGCTACCAACTTTATCTACTCCTGCAGAATCAGTTATTTTTGCCGTAAGATCAGGGAGACGGTTTTGCTGAAGATGGGTGCAGTGATCTGAGGAATGGTAGGCAATCAGATTTTCACCACAATGCAAGTGTTGTGAGTGATTATTCACTACAATGTTATACTTTTATTCAGGATGCTTGTATACAGATCCATATCATATATGCATATAAGGATGCATTAAATGTATCAAAAGTGACAGTAAAACTTTTACATTGTTAAAAACGTTCTCAGTTTCACAATATTACTTATTTACTGTATTTTTGATCAAATAAATGCAGTATACTATTTAATTATATACATTTGGTAATATTTGTATAAATGTCTTGTAAATCAGTGTATTTGTGTATTTCTTAAATATCATATTAAATGGCATTAAAGCATAATGCACTGAAGAAATGATTTCTTGTTTTATGTCGGAACAGTTTCTGCTACCATCTGCACAGTTTTAAAATCACCACAGTAAAACTCAAACCATAACATTTACAAGTAAAGTTGTGGATCAGTGTTGCTTTTCTAGTTTCCCATCTGTAATAATTAGACATTTGTGGGTGCATGTGTTTAAGATCCGCTATACTATTATTGTACTTTTCTTGTAAACAGAAAGTGAAAGATCATGAAAACATTAGTACATCCTGTGGAGAAAAAAAACACAACATTAAAATCTTAGACTAACATCTAATATCCACAGACCATTTCAAGCAAAATAAACATTCCCAGGAGTTACAGCATTTGAAACAACCATTAGCCTAATTGAAAATAACTGTAACACAGCGGGCAACGAAAGTCACGAATGCTAATGCAACCTAATTGCAATAAATACCAATATATTCAAGAAATAACCAAATTTTCCACTTCTACTAAAGTTTTCATATTTTACAGCTTAAACAGAGAATAAGTAGCAAGGGTCATTTCAGATGAACATTTATTGTGTTCTCCAGTTGCTGGAAGCCATTGACTTCCTGTTATGGAAACAAAATAGTATGGAAGTCAAAGGCTGCTGTCAACTGTCAAATCAAAATATCTTATTTTGTGTTCAGCAGAAGAAAGAAACTCATACAGGTTTGGAACAACATTAAGCTAAGACAGAATTTTCATTTTTGGGTGAACAATCTCTTTAATTTGATAAATTAATATTTTGTTCTCTTTTGGGTTTATGAGCTCGTGCAGTGCTGAGCACACTGTTTCATGAGACTGGATGATTTGACTGTGATTTGACAGCATTAAAGCTTTATTTCTGGCATGGGACGTGACCGTGAGACTGAACCGAGGGTCATCTGCTGAAGAGAGCCTGAAAGTCTGGCGTATGACAGCAGGATGACGAATAAATTTGCATATATTGAAATAATGAAATGTCGTTTGCTTTCAAGCAGTTAAACGGTGCTGGGTCATGAAATGTCTCACTTTTAGCGATGCTTTACTCTGTTGGATCCGTCAGATCTAATGAGACTTTGAAAAAAGAGAAATGTTCCCAAAACTTTTTAGTTTTAGTCTCAGGTGAAGAGAAGAGATAAATAAATGTGTTATTTACAGACCAGTTCACTACAGAATATATGAAGAGTTTCTTTCCAAAACGCTATAAATCCATTTTTATTAATTTGAGTAAAAATGTGTTTTCTTTACCAAGAAATTGGCAAGATGCAGAGCTGATCCTCCCTATACGCAAAATACGCAAGCTGCGTAGGGCCCCCGAAACACCAGGGGGCCCCCTTGCTCTCAAAGATGATTTAATTTTAGTTTAGTTTTCGAATTTGGCCAGCGCTTATGAAAACATGAATGATAATTTATGTTAATGCGGTACGCTGTCGCCCTTTCTACGTAAAAATCAGTCAAGTCTTGCTCGAGACTAAAAAAACGAGTTGAAAGTGTAAGAGACACTGTTTCTCAAGCACTTTCGAGATGGAGTGAAACACGGACAAATGCGTTTCATTCATTCGTTCATTACCACTCGTACCCCACTTCACTGACCCCCCGCCACAGGTTTAGCAATGCCATCAAAATTATTTAAAAAAATTTAGGGCTGCACGATAAATTGAATGCGATTGTCATGCGCATCTCGTCAGTAAAGCCGGTTCTGTGATTAGTAGTAACTCTCCATCACGTGCTTTCAGATGGAGCGGCATTTAATACACAGAGCCGTAGATCACTGAGATGATTTAATTTTAGTTTAGTTTTCGAATTTGGCCAGCGCTTATGAAAACATGAATGATAATTTATGTTAATGCGGTACGCTGTCGCCCTTTCTACGTAAAAATCAGTCAAGTCTTGCTCGAGACTAAAAAAACGAGTTGAAAGTGTAAGAGACACTGTTTCTCAAGCACTTTCGAGACGGAGTGAAACACGGACAAATGCGTTTCATTCATTCGTTCATTACCACTCGTACCCCACTTCACTGACCCCCCGCCACAGGTTTAGCAATGCCATCAAAATTATTTAAAAAAATTTAGGGCTGCACGATAAATTGAATGCGATTGTCATGCGCATCTCGTCAGTAAAGCCGGTTCTGTGATTAGTAGTAACTCTCCATCACGTGCTTTCAGATGGAGCGGCATTTAATACACAGAGCCGTAGATCACTTACAAGCTACGCAATATCACGTTCATAATCGAAGGAGATTCATCTGCGATTATGAACACGATATTGAGTAGCTTGTCAGTTACTGTTTACAATGTGTGGAATGGTGCGCTGTGATTGGCTGAGCGGATGTATCGCATTCTGCAGAGAAGGGAGACTGGCGTTTGTCGCGGTTTGGAAAGATAGGGAGAAAACATGACAGAATAACACGCCGGCCATCGCATTTTGCGTAAAATTAAAAATCGACTTTTCAATACCGACCAGATACAATACTGATTTTGGCGGGAATTTTTTGAAAGACAATAAACAAGTTTTGGAAACAAACTCTTCATATATATGTATATATATAAATGACACCTCCACCTCCACAATTATGAACCACAAATGTATAAAAATGCTCTAAATTTTAAAATAACGTTTAATGTCAGGACAGAACATACAAGGAGTTTTTGTCACCACAGATATCTTACATATTAAAAACGTAAAAATTATAAAAAAAATCACCTGCTGGCCTTATTACTGATTCATTTTGCTTAATATTGGATTATGACCCGTGATTCCTTGTGCATACGTGTAAGTATTTTAATAAAAGCCTGGAGTGGATGTGAGTGTTTCACAGCTATCAGCCATCTCCATTTAGATAGAAGGCATCCTCTGGGCACCTGCAGATTTCCATTACATTTTTTGCCAGCTCACAACTCAGGACTGTTTTTTTATGCCATTTTGGTGTTCTTTGAGAACATGACTGAATCCAAATGGGCTTTTTTTGGAGAGGAACAGTAGACCCAGATATTCTGTTTATCTGTTGAGCAATGGGAGTTTTGAAGAGGTTTATAGAACTGAAATTTCTTGGCATCTCATCTCCGCTCCAGTTTTCTTGCCATTGTTGTCAGGCAGACCTGAAAATCTGCCTTGGAGAAAATCTATTAGTAAATTCTTTCCACTGCACTGATCTTGGGTATTGTAGAAAATATAAAACATGTCATTCATGGTGTATTTTAGACTGAGATCAGGCCATTTCTTTCATTTCTTGAAGGTGAATTAAAGTCTTTGATGGCCTTATTTTCCCCATTCTAAGATTCGTAATATCTATAGAGTGCACCAATTTTCCAGCCACCTTGGTTTCAGAAGTATTTTTCAGCTTTATGATGTAGACAAATGTAATAAACCAATGTAATGAAGCACTGCAAATAACTAAATTGATTAAAAAGCATAATATTATTGTCTTTTCAAGTTAATTGTGAATATATATATATATATATATATATATATATATACACACACATATATATACATATATATAGCTTGGAGCTATCATAAATAATTATATTTTTCTCTAATGGGGACGTAAGCACACTGTCTTTATTTCTACCTTCCTTCCATTAATGTATATATATATATATATATATATATATTTGATTGTTGATCATCAGTATAGATCACATGAAGCACATTTTTAAAGTCACACTGTTCACAAGCAATTTGCAATATGATTTATGTCCTGATATACTAATATATGTATTAGGTACATTATTAGTTACAGAAATGTTTTATTTTATTGATTGATTGATTTGAGTTGAGTTTAGTTGCATAATTGCACTTGAAAAATGCAAAATGTCATTCTTTCTGGATCAAATGGTTGCAGAGTTATGTTGCGATCCATTTGTGCTTGAAGAAATTCCGAGTTCCCAGGAACTTTTAACCGGAACCCGTTTTGGAAACTCAGATTAACCACAAAAAAACTCAGAATCTTCAGAATCCAAAATGGCTGTTTATAAGAAGAAGAAATGCTTGGA
This sequence comes from Sinocyclocheilus grahami, assembly GCF_001515645.1. Classification (NCBI taxonomy): domain Eukaryota; kingdom Metazoa; phylum Chordata; class Actinopteri; order Cypriniformes; family Cyprinidae; genus Sinocyclocheilus; species Sinocyclocheilus grahami. The sequence goes on from NW_015505695.1 coordinate 585,947, forward strand.
TCTCTAATTAATATTATTATAATAATCTTCAATAAAATTTTGGGTGACAAAAAAATTGTCCTGCATCCTACAAAGCCATAAAGTGTCATTATAATAATGTCTGTATTTTTTTTTCCATTCCTGTAATTGCAATACAAAAATGTGATAATAAAAATGTGAATGATGGTTAAAAATCCAGCATCCAGCTCATCCGTTGAGAGGGATTTTTCTGCTAATGATGACAAGATGGAGCAAAGCAACCAGAAGCTATATGGTTCCATCTAAAGTTAAACGTATTCTTCAGAATCCAAAATGGCTGTTTATAAGAAGAAGAAATGCTTGGATCTCTAATTAATATTATTATAATAATTTTCAATAAAATTTTGGGTGACAAAAAAATTGTCCTGCGTCCCACAAAGCCATAAAGTGTCATTATAATAATGTCTGTATTTTTTTTTTCATTCCTGTAATTGCAATACAAAAATGTGATAATAAAAATGTGAGTAATGGTTAAAAATCCAGCATCCAGCTCATCCGTTGAGAGGGATTTTTCTGCTAATGATGACTAGATGGAGCAAAGCAACCAGAAGCTATATGGTTCCATCTAAAGTTAAACGTACGAGCAAAAAAAGATGGTGTGTGAGGAAATAGGTGCGCTGATTGGTTCACTTACCTATCGCATGATCTGTTTAGGCAAAGTCCCATGACTATTTTGATGCGCATTGAGGAATACAACAACAACAACAATAATAATAATAACAATAATAATGTTCCTCAAAATATAATTTATTTTCATTGAAAATATAAATAACTATAGTAATGTTGAAAAATTGGGGGGGATCATAATATTGTGAAATATAGTTTTAATATACTTTTTTAACTATATTTTTATAAACTTTTTTTTCATAAAAATGTAAACACTATTTTAATGTATTATAAAATATAGTTTATTCCTAATTTTCAGCATCATTACTGTAGTCTTCAGTGTCATATGATCCTTCGGAAATCATTCTAATATGCTAATTGTCAGGATTATGGACTGGTTTTGTTGTGTTCCCTTGCTCCAGCATATCGTGACAGAAGACCCGACCAACACAGTCACCTCCGTGCATTTCCTGCGTTTTTGTTTCCGTTTTTCCTCAGTGTTTTTTGTTTACGTTGTTTCTATGGATGCCCTCTGCCATCCGGAGTACCTCCTCCTCCTGCTGGAAAAGGGGGAGAGATCGCTCGAGGGCCATACTACACTGTTCCTGGTCCTCGCTGCTCTAACCAGCTACCCGGACGACGTGCTCTGTGCATTCTACGATGCCAGTTTAAACATCTTGTGCAGAGCGTTGTCATCCGAATATGGTCCTCGAGCGAATTTCACCGCCTTTGTGGAGTGGACACTGATCCCACACGGATCCCCGTTCACCATCTCGCCAGTGCCGCTCCGGTCCCAGTGCCCAGCCCACCATCTCCCTGCTGCGCGGAGCACATGCCCAAGCCCACCGCTGACGGCGAGCCGGAGTCCGCCACGACCGATGAGCCATCGCCGCACGGAGCGACAGAGCTAAGGATTGGCACGGAGCCGGAGCTGCAAATGATGTCAGTCAAGGTGTGTGAGCCGGCAACAACGCCCGCCACAAGGGAGAAAGCCGCGGACGGTGTGAGCGCGGAGAGGAGCTCCGCCCCCTGCACTGTGGCTGAGGGTGAGCTGTGTCTGGCGACTGTGCCACACCGAGACTCCGCCTCAGCCCGTGGATCCATCGCCTCCACTACGGCTCCTAGTTCCCTCCTCTCCGCTGTGGCCCGGCAGTCCACTAGCTCCGCCGGGCTCCCTCGTCCCTCCGGCTCTGCCTTGGTCTGGCGTCGACCATACTGCGCCTCGGTACTCCACTCCTCTGGCTGTGCCTCGTCCCTCCGGCTCCATCAGGCTCCATCAGGCTCCATCAGGCTCCTTCATCCCTTCGGCTCCTCCTCAGCTCTCTGCCCTGGCTCATCGGCTCTCCGTCTCTGCCTCAGGCTCCTCCACCACCTGCTCCGCCGCCGTTGGTCGGCCCCCTGGAGCCGGTGGCCATTCCGTTATGGCTGTGGCCTGGGTCCTGCTGTGCTCCTCCTGCTCCGGGCCCCTCCTGTCTCCTCCCTGGCTCCTCCTTCCTTCGTCGCCTCCCTGGTCTCTGTCTGCCGACTCCCTCCCATGTGCCCGTCCTCCTCCCGAGCCTCCTCCTTAGTTCCCACCCATTCCCCCCCTCTGTTGTTCTACGGTGCGAGGAAGTGCCTTCCGGGAGGGGAGCGATATGTCAGGATTATGGACTGGTTTTTGTTGTGTTTTCCCTTCCCATGCATTCCGTGTCCCAGTTAATTGACTGATTCCATGCACCTGTGTTCCCCTGATTGCCCTGTGTTTAAAAGTCCCAGTCTGTTCAGTTTGTATTTGTCGGGTCTTGACCATTTTCCTTGTGCTCTGTGTCTCCCTGTTGGATTATTAAAGACTCTCGTTTTGTGAAATCTCCACGTCTCCTTATTTCCTCGTTCGCTTGCTCCAGCGTATCGTGACACTAATATGCATTATTATTATTAGTTGAAAACAGTTTTGCTGCTTATTGTGGTACTTTTTCATAATTTGATAAAAGCTTGAATTTGACATCTTTAGAAAGAATGTTAAAGTGTTTTCTGTCACTTTTGATCAGTTTAATGAATAAAATGTTAATGTCTTTATAAAAAAACACACACACTCATACTGACTTCTGAATGCACAAACAAATAAATACATTTTCCTTTTTTTTTTCCCTTTAGATTTTCGAAGTATGGCCCACATTTGACATGCTTTGCAAAATTCACCCTTTTAGAAAATAGTAGGATATACAATGGACTTTAATCCCTTTGAGCTACAATGCAGAAAGAAACATTAACAGTTTCATATTTCAAATATTGCCGAAACAACACAAAATATTCCAGTTTAAATTCATATAGTAGCACAAGAGTACTTTAAAAAATGCATGTCATGTTTATACATGAATAATAAAATGAGTTTAGAGGTATAATATATGAATATATACTATATGTTTATTTTATACATTAAAATTAATGTGCAAAGGGGGAGAAAAAGAGACTTTACTGTCAATGACTCAAATTTATCCAGATTTTCTCCTTAATGCTGTCATGATGCTGGTGGCGATGCCTGTGTGTGCCACATGTAAAAATGAGCTAACCACGGTTCCCATGACGGGCCTCACATATTAGGGGTCTTAGTGGTGTAAAGAGGAAGACGGGGCCACCCTGCAATCTTCAAAGAAACCACACAACCGTTTCCTCAACTCTTTCGCTTAAAGAACCACAGCTTTCACAGACTAATTGCTTATAAGTAGGCAATGTGTTACACAGAACCACTGACTCTACAGCCTCCTCTCGCAGCCGCTGTGTTTAATTAGTCTACTCTGCTGAAACACCCATTGACTTTCTATGCTGTTTGATTTACATTTTAGGGAGTTCAATAATAGTTTTGCAAGAAATGAGTGACTCAAGGAGCTGGGCTTTTGAGCTTGCGTAATTTAATGTAGTGTAATTAATTTTATTTGATTTTATTATATTTGATTTTATTTTACTTTTTATTATTTTATTATTATTACTTTTTCAGATGTACTTTCAGAGCAGATATTAATATTAACAGCAGGTATTGTTTTCACAAGAGATGATTTTTCTCCATCTGCTCAAGTATTTTATAAATAAATGCATACATTTATAGGACAAGCTGGGATGGGAAAATAGAGAAATCAATTTTGAGCATCACACCACCAAAGAATACATAAGTACTGTGAGGGGAATGTAAATCTATGTTAAGCAAAGAGAAAACACAGATATAGATATGTATATAGATATACATAAATAGATAGATAGATAGATAGATAGATAGATAGATAGATAGATAGATAGATAGATAGATAGATAGATTCATCAGTGTATAATTTAATCAAATTGCTCTCATTTAGTTTTACACACTGGTATGAAACACAACATATCAACTCTAATGACGAGCTTCCAAGCTCTTTTATGCCCAGCAAAGCTTTTCTACGTTCAAGTGCTCATTTGGATCTCAGTATTTCAACACCACTTGGTGCTTTTCCAGTAAAAAGGGCTCCCTGTGTTTTGGTTTCAATTTCAACGTGTCAATGTAACATTTTATCTGTCTGCTTCGCTCCTCTTTGAAGTCTAACATGTTTATTTGGAAGGTTTCGGAGCACTGAACTTTCAAATGGGCACGCATTTTCTATTTATATTGCAGCATTGGTAAAACTGTAAAAAATGTGCTGCTTCAATTACGCAGAGTTTGCTTGGGAATGCGGTCAGATAATGTATGGTTAGTGAACGAAGTATAATTTTCTATCCATTTTCAGTGTCAGACGTTTGGCCCCATCTCAAAACAGCATCCAAGTAACAAAATATAGCATACCCCCTTTTTTATACTTATCAAATGAGTCTTTAAGCAATAACATGTTTAATTGTGAGTGTTATTGCACACATTTTATAACATGTTTAATTGTGAGTGTTATTGCATACATTTGATCATTTTTAAAATAAAAAAATAAAGAAAATATAAAATTGTTATTTTTAAAATGTTTGTTTATGTACTTTAATTATTAATGGATCATATATATATTTAATTAATAATAATAATAATAAATTATATTTTCAAGAATTCCATCTGTTTAATATCTTCTTCATTATATGATATTATATCGATTTTAATTGTAATACGGATTTTTGTTTTCTTGTTAGTGTACATATATAATTCATTTTTAAAAAATAAAAGCATAATAATAACAATAATAATAATTATTATTATTATTTAGATATAGATATGCATTTAAATTTAATCATTTAACAGATGCTTTTGTCCAAAAAAACTCACAAATGAGAAAACAGAAGCAATCAAATCAATAAAAGATAGATATAGGTATAGATATATAGATATAGATATAGATGATATAGATATACATTTTATGCATATGTAATACAGATTATATTATGGTATTAATTTGAATTCAAAATTGAAAAACATTGTCATACAAGAGGTGTTTTCAAGCCATTGTATGTACAAAATACATTTGTAATGCATTTATATAAATAAATCAATAAAACCAGACAAAAAACAATTGATCCAAAAGTCAATAGCTATCCCCACTATATAAACACTCATGTTCGTGTACATCTTTGTGGAGATAAAATTTCTCAAAATGATGCTGGAAAACAGACAGTACTTGCTTGTGTCTATATGTGCAGTAAATGACTAGCTTTGGTTGAGCTCAGAGGAATCTCTGGGCTCTAGTCTGATCTGATGCATTAAGTGGATGTGAATGTGGAGAGTCTGCATGAGTGGACAGACTGCAGGACAACACAGGAAGTCCAGCTGATCCTTCAGGCTCCCAGCAGCCTAATAAGACACTTATGTGTTTCAAAGGGGGACGGTCCATTTTCAGCCTGCATTATTTATTCCTCTTTTAAATATTGTCTATTGCTGTTGCTGTTCAGTCTCTATATTTAACAATTATATTTCTTACCAAAGCAGCTTAATCTGTTTAATGGCCAACGCTGATAGGTAAAACAACCAGTTACTCATAAACAATGTCTCAAATGCAAGATTATGGTCATAATAATGTTTTTAATGCTTGGGTATTATGGGCGGTTTGCTTCCTAGCCTCCTCCAAGCCTCTAATATATTGTAGTTGCTAAATGCGGTTTGAAATTGTTTTCAATTTAATAACTTAAAAGTGCAAAGTAAATGTATGCATCATCTGTTATGTCAAATTCAAAAACCCATTTGTCCAACTGATTCATTCAAAATGTCTGATTCATTCAGGAATGGAGGAAGTCTGTATAGAGTAGTCGTTGTATCATTCACTCAACCGATTTGTTCAAAAAGTTGACTTGAGTTGAAACACAAAATCATTGCAATTGTGCTGATATTCATGAAAAAACAATATTATTGCTTAAGTGATATCACATAAAATATATCTCAAGTTAGAAATTTAAAAACACGTTCATACAAGGGTATTTCTTGCCCAAATATATTTAAATTTAGGGCATTTTTGCCCCAAACACCCATTAATTTCTGACTCTGGCCAGAGAGAACATCCAGTAACAAACTTCTCCTAAACAAGCCATGCATTTTGAGCTATTTTACATTTCCTGTCACCATTCAAAATACTTGAGGTTAAAAGTTTAAACATGTTGTAGTTTGTGAAGAGAATAAATATTTTTAGATCATTTGAGATCTCCACTACAAAAGATTTGACTTGAGGCTGGACAGTTGCCCCCTTCGCTAAAGTCCAAAACCGACTTCAATTCCTGCTCCTTTGCCCCCTATGGATTGCTATAGGACCTTTAAAAGGCCCTTATCATACTGTTCTGTTGTTCTGAACTGCGGTACATTTACAAACTCTTTCATCATCAGAGTCAGCAGCACTAGAAACTGCTAAAATAGACAATCAATCGATAGAAGTTCACTCAGCAGTTCAGGATTATGGTTACATCAAACCAAACCTCCAGACACCCTACACACTCGAGTTTGGATGATGCCAGATGAATCAAATGAAGCAAATCCTTCATTGCAGTGCTTCTCAACTTTTCTGACTCGAATTCCCCCCACTGTCCAACACTAAATTCATTGATTTCGATATCTAAAACTCTGGTATTCTGTCAACCCTACAGTAGTTCAGAGCATGGTGTTGATTAAATGTACAAGACAATGTATAATTTCAGAAAAGTACTGTTAAAGATATGCCCTCAGTTCACAAGAAAGCTTCTGAATAACAATAGGAAGCATAAGCAAGTTTAATTAAATGCCATGTCTAACTTCATACGCTCAAGGGATTGTTGTTTGGTCTTTGAAAAAGAGCCTTGATCCAGCAATTTCCACAGAGATTTGAGAAGCAGACAATAATGTCAGTGTGATTGGTTTGATGTAACAGAAGGCCTTATGGGAACTTGCACTGACAGTTTGCTTGACAAACTTCCAAAGGCAATGCCTTTTCCACATGTGTCTGTTCATCTCACGCGCTCTAGCTTCACATTCCTGTAGAATGCAGAAATACGTCTTTATGAGCGTATACTATTGCCAGTAAATCCCAAGCCTCTCTGTGAAACAGCCAGATTTTGAAGGCTGCACGTCCTGACTGTCTCAATGGACAATGAAGACCATTTAGAGAGTAATGGAGAAAAAGAGGGCTGTATCATATAAAACAGGATTTTGCTGATTCGTTTGTAGAAAAAGAATTCAGTGTAAATGTATCTAACATTCACAACACAAAGCTTTCTCCAGAGTCAACCCAGATCATACTGTATGTTGAAACCAAGATTGAAAAATGGTGCTGTTATGTCTCAATAAATATGTCCTTCTCGGTTTTCAGGTCAGGCTTTGTGATTTTTAGCCATCGTGTCAGCACTCATCTCTCTTATGGATGATTTCTCCCAAATGCATACTTTGATGAAAGAATACGGCAGAAGTACAAGGCGAGTCTTCATAAATTTTATGTTTTTTAAGAAAACAATGTGAGACTTCAAGAGCTGTTACACTCAACTAGAGTTATTAATGTTATGGATGTATGAAAGAGTGCATTCTCTTGACGATTTTAAGGTAGTTGGCAAAATGTGCTTTATAGTCTTTGCAAATAAAAACTTAATTGCCGTTATATTTGCCACTATGTTGCTAAAGTAAGTACAGTAAAAAAAACATAATATTGTGAATGTTATTACAATTTAAAATATCTGTTTTCTATTTTAATTTATTTTAAAATGGAATTTATTCCTGTGATCAAAGCTGAATTTTCAGCATCATAGGTTGGTTTAAAAATGATTTATCAGATAGAACTCATTGTGTTTCTGTAGATAACTATACTTCATCAATGTTAACAGTCAAGAAGGGTGTCCCACAAGGCTCTTTACTGGCACCACTTCTTTTTTCTATTTTTATTAATGATTTAAATAAGGAAATAACTTCTACAAAGTTTCATTTTTATGCGGACGATTACAATCCTTCAGGACCCTTTTTATACTTTAAAGTACAATTTATTAAAACAGAAATAATTTTTAAATGCAAATAAAACTAAATACATTATTTTTACACGTAGATGTTCTATGAATACTGTACCATATATTCTTACAATTGATGGCTTACACATTGAAAGAGTAACCTCTTATAAATATTTAGGGATATGGCTTGACGAGAAGTTGGCATTTGATGTTCATATTGATTGCTTGGTGAAAAAATATAAACCAAGATTGGGTTTGTTGTTTCGGCAAAAAAAAATGCTTTTCTTTTGGAGTTAGAAAGCAAATCATACAGACTATATTTTTACCCATTTTAGATAATGGTGACTGTATTTATATGCATGCTTCATTATACTTACTAAAAAGATTGGATAGTGTTTATCATGCTGTGTTGCAATTTATAACTAATACTTGCTCACGTACTCACCATTGTTTGTTGTATAACAGTGTAGGTTGGTCCTCCTTGTATAAAAGAAGGTAAGCACATATGCTGTTGTTTATTGTAAAGGCATTGCGGGGTATGCTTCCAAAGTATATTACTAGTCTTTTATGCTTGCGTAGAAATAATTATACAACCAGATCTTCAATTAGGATTAAATTAGAAGTGCCTGGGGTGCAATCGGAACATGGAAAACCTTTTTCTTACTATGCTCCTTGGTTGTGGAATGATTTTCAGATTAATATACTCCATTAGAAGCAATTCCTTCTTTGAATATTTTTTTAAAATTATTGCAGCGTGTAATGAATGTACCTTGTGGTTTTTTTAATTAGGCTGTTGATTTATGATTATTGTTTTGCTTTGTCTGTAATTCTGTTCTGGGTGTTGTATAACCTTTTAAATTTATGTGAAACTCAATGATTGTATGGTCAACTTGGCCAGGACTCCCTGGAAGAAGAGATTTATTTTAATCTCAATGGGACCTACCTGGAAAAATAAAGGATAAATAAAATATATATATTTTTTAATTACTCCAATCTCAGCTTGAGTGGGTAGGATGCAGTTAGCTGATATTTTTGTATTATCCATAAATGGTCCACACATTATTACATTTTCTATATCTGAAGCAAACTGTCAAATGTATTCACTCTTAAACAGGAGAAGGGATCTGACATGTGTTCTCCTTTAAAGTTCTCCAATTGTCTTCCATTATGGCTTTTGACATGATACAGACTTTTCTAACATTCATTAATTCTTATCTGTTTTTCTAGTTTCTCTCTCTCCTCATTTGCTCTTTCACACCACTCTCTTCACATTAATGCAAACCCCTGGTACACAATGTGTAAATCCAAACTTAAATACCGTTTTGCAGTTCTGCCTCCTACAAGCTATTGAAGCTGATGGGCAGATTGTGGAAATGAATATGGTACATACATTTCCTGCAAATGAAGGGAGCAGGCAACTCCATTTTGTGTGCAGTGTGATAAATTGAGCCCAATTATGAGATAGAACAGTGGCAATAATGCCATCCCATAATCCTGTTCAATTTCGCTCTCTCCCTCTCCATTTCACTCGGATGGAGAGAAATTATACTTTTTTGTATGTAGAGCAAACGGTTGAACTCTATTGTGATCTCTTACACACAGCTAATGTGAGGTGCCACAGGGGTGGAGAATGAGCCCACTGTAATTGTCTGCGATTCGCTTGGCTCGTGAATGGAAACCCATGCTCTCCCGCCGAAATCGAGTCTGACTTGGGCCTGAGCCTTGAACCTGACGAATCGTTCAGTATGTTCTCTGTCAAACGGTATCTGTTGTGATGGACGGCATCATTCTTGGAGCCTGATGCAGCCAGAAGAAGGGAATATATGAATGATGATGAGTACAACCAGTAACTGGTTTTCAGGGAACAACATCTGTGGCTGCCATACGATGATGGACGGGTGCTGCTCACCATGCAAATAGAGAGGAGTTGACTTCCCTCCAGCTATAAGGTAGACTGCGTAGGTTATGAAGATGTTAAATAGTGTAGATAATTTTATAACATGACATTTATGTGCTGGATATATCATTTTAAAGGATAAATATTTATTTTGAAAGAGAAACAGAAGGTCAAGGTTTTGCAAATTCTTCCATCTTAAACTACCTTTCTCCATTGACTCCATTCATTCAGAATCGGTGTATTCTGATTAAATAAATAGTTTTTGCAAGTAACATGCTGTATGAATTGCAAATATGTCATATTATAGTAGATATTTTAACACTTCACTGTCTCAAAAATGTGCCAACTTTCATACATGGTTATTAACACATTTAAGTGCACTTTAAATTTGCACTTTGTAATGATTCATTACATTTTAAGTATTTTTTTAATCTTTTTATTGTATTTTTATCTTTTGTCATACTTTAAAATGCACTTATTTTGATGTGTTGACTAACATACTAAAGCACATGTAAAGTTCCTTGTGAAACATAAATATACTAAAATGTATTTGAACTACATTTATTCCATGCTAAGTATACTACCAATTAATTTACATATTTATATACTTAATAAAATTACCCTGCAATTGCACTTTTGGTATACTAAACTGGTATACTTAAAGTCTGCTAAATTGGAACAACTAATTTTGTACTTAATGTACATTAATTGTGTGGAAGCATTGCAACTAAAGATATACTGAAGTATATTTAATAGTGCTAAAGTGGAACTATTGCAAGTATACTTCAGGAACACTTTAAATATCTTACATTTAAAGGCTGATATTATTCAAAGATCAAACAATCATCATCAATAGTCACATCAAAACACATTTTAGGCTTAACATTAAGAAATATGCATTGTGCACAAGTACTTCAAATAAAGTTTCATTATAATTTGTATATCAGTAAGTCTCGAGCAATATGTAAATAAATATGTTAATAGATTTGAACTATGCATAGTATGAATTAAATGTTTTTTTTTTTAAATATATTACTTTTTTTACTAGGGGTACTTGATTACTTAACTTTAGTGTGTTATTTGATATATTTTAAGTTAAAGGGGTCATATGATGTGATTAAAATTTTTCCTTTCTCTTTGGAGTGTTACAAGCTCTTGGTGCATAAAGAAGATCTGTAAAGTTGCAAAGACTAAAGTCTCAAATCCAGTGGCGGGCCGTGCATTTTACACATAGGCCTTCAGTGACGTCCTACATAAATTAATCCATCTCTTCATACCATCATAATGATGCCACGGCTATAGAAACCATAAATATCACACAGTAATGCAGTATAACAGGGCACGACATAACAGACAGGTATCTTATGTAGCGAGAATGAATGCCATTACTAAAGAAAGAAACCCAATTAACAATTGCGTAACACATCATCTGTAGCTGAAGCATTAACCTAACAAAATGACACAAATACAGTCCATCCGATGTTCTTACAGACATTTATTCACCCAAATGTATTTATACCTTACAGATAGCATTGGTATAAAACAAATAAGGTGATTACATGTGTTTTAAAGTTGACCTAACAATTCAATGTTCTCTTACTGCTTTATTTCGTCTTCACGAGTCTTTCACAGAGCCGGTGCCGAGGAGGTGTGTTGTTGTTTATCGCAGTCATTTAGGTCTACTGTTTTTAGATTTACTAAATATAGTAGGCAAATATTTTTTCAAAATGCACTGAACATCTAAACCCGAGAAACAGTAATAAATGGTAATGGGAGGTATTCGGCCAATCATAACACACTGGATAGCTGGCCAATCACAGCACACCTTGCTTTTCAGACCGATGAGCTTTGTAAAAATCGACGTGTTTCAGAAAGGCGGGGCATAGAGGAGAAACAATAATGTACAGTATGTGGAAAATAATATGTTTTTTAACCTTAAACTGCACACATTTCATTACACCAAATACACAATTTATTTTTAGCAACATCATATGACCCCTTTAATAAATGCTAAATGCACTAAAGTCTAGCTTTATCATTTCAAATGCGTAATTAGAAGTATATTTTAAATACGCAACATACAAGTTTCGATATAAATGACATTAAAGTATATTTTAGGTTACCATAAATACTATTTAGTATATTCGGCAGCACCCTTTAACCATATTTAAAGACAATTATGAAACTACAGATGTAGTGGGTCAAAAAGTTGAATTTACATTTAAATCTTGCAATTGGAAGTGAGTCAATTCAAGCTGAAAATTCAAGCTAACTGCTAATGTTAGCATTTAATTTTCTTCTCTGCCTTTGTCTTGAGAAACACCCATAAGAAACACTTAATTAAATTAGTACTAATGGTAAATGGTCTCATTTCACACTGCTGTACAGATAAAAGACTTAAAAATGTTCTGTACAGAGACAATGCAGTTTTGCCCGGTGCTAAATTCAAAAGCTGTGACTTGGAAAAGTGTTCTCACCAGAGGAGCGAGTTAATTTCCCATATGAAATACTCAAACAAATTGGTTTAAAACTGTCGCTGAAAATCCCGCAATGGAGCAGAGCAAGTATACTATAAAAGCGTGCACTTAAGCATTAAACAGGATTTTTATTGAAATATGATGTGTAGAAACGTACGTTTTATTAAGCAACACTCTCGGATACAGAGGAGAGTCTGAATGGCCTGAGATTGTGCTTGTTCTCTGTGAAATTGAATATGAATCACTGAAGGTTGTGTCTTTAATAGTACTATTGGGACAGACTTCATCAATTGTGGACGTAGCCTGTGTTTCCTTCTCGTCCGAGTTCGAGTGAATCAATTGTGATTTTGCCAGCACATGCCCTGTTTCTAATTAAAGTACAGGGGGAGAATTTCTGTATTATCATTTATAGATCAATCTTTCTAGCCGAAGTTGGAAGTCGGACAAAGTGAAGTTGGACATATAATAGATGTCTTTGGAGACGGCCAGTATCTTGAGTCCCATTATGGATTCTGCCACAAAAATACATCAAAAAATGAACTGGAAAATAAAGCTGTGAGGAGAACTCTTGGAGTTTACGCCCCTCGGTTGCACAAGCGGTTGGAAATATTTCACCGACAATTGACCAGGCCAGATGTCACCAACAAGACGAACGTTTTGTGGGGGCAGCCTGAGAGATTTTTCTTCATGCTGTCGGTGGATTCTTTAAAAAAAATATAAATCTGTATCTTAGAAATACACCAAGAGTAGACAGAGATGCCCCCATGTCCTCTGTGAAATACTGTTCGAAAAGAGTCTTTCCACTAATAAATATCAAGAGGGAATTTGCTTCTTTCTCAGCGTATAGGGAGTGTGTTCCCCAGGAGGTTGACAGGGAAGAAACTTTGTTAACGCCAACCATCTGTGGAGGGAGTTAATGGCAGTTGACAAGTCCTGGTTGAAATTATTTCCTATTTTGTTTTTGCGGTTGAAATCTTTGAATAGTTGTTGAGAGGAACTAAATAAAAGCCATGCAACATGCAGAACCTGGTGGGGATTCTTCTTCCCCTTTGTTTTTTACAACTTCAACCTCATAAAAAACAGATTCTACACTCGTTTGAGACTCGGTAATGAAAGAGGCATAGCTGTAAAGTTGCTTCCCAGTGGAAATGCTGCGAATCAGTGGAAACGTGCACGACATGCCACCGGCGCTCGTGCTTTTGATGCTACGCTTGCGAGGAGCGTGCGATTGGAGACGCTAGGTCAAAAGCAAATCATTTTGGTGCGAGGGGACGTGGGTGTGTTTACCAGAAGCGCAGTGTGATGATTAGGTATTAAATCAGATCTTGCTTCTAGAGTTAATGAATATTTTTCATCTGATTAACACCGTGTTTCGGCCTCCACAGAAAAGCTGCCTGGGGAGATTTCCATACAGATTTAGTGTGTATTCCTCCTAAGAAGCATTTAAGCAGTCACGCTATAGTATTGAATTGTCAAACGCATACACATGCACACCTGTTTCCGGTACGCTACCATCTGGAGCTGTTGGCTCTGCCTGAGGTCAACAGCACCCTTAAGACCTGATGTAAAATTTATTCAGCTGTTTTTGAGACTTATTAAAATAACTATATTGTGGACCGAAACTCAAGAGATCTGATTATTATAACCTTTAGCCACAAAGCAATTTGACCGGGTCATGAGAAACCCTCACAAACCTTCAGCCATTCATTTTGAATCCGTTATTTAGTTTTGCATATTTTTTGCAATGTTGCTGCGTTATTTCCATGTGAACATAATTTTTTTATTTTTTATTTGAGCTTCTTACCCTTTTTATTCAATGTCACATTAAATATCTTTTTAAAATGTATATTTTCCGAAAAACTGATCAACAATGTATCATAAATAGCAGTTCACAATGAGCCTTCAAAAGTTTTTTTTTGTAGGTTTACACACCAAAAAAAAGTAACATAGAAACTCACTGTTTAGATGATGACGACCATTTTGCAACACAAGATCTATAGCCTAAGAACTTCTTATAGTGATAGTCAACGCAAAAAGGAACTTACCCATGTCGTTCCAAAGGCATAAGTCATTCAATCATCTGCAAAACACTGATTAAGATATTTTTAATGAAACCTGAAAGATTTCTATCCCTCCATTGAAATTCCATTCCACCAAAACGTCCAGACTTCAAAAAGTTCATAAAGATATCACTAAAGTAGTTCATAAATAAGACTGAGTACACCACGTTTCTCTGTCATTTGATAACTGCTGCCATGATCAGTAAGTAATGTTCACAAACATCTCGATTAAATAAAAATGTGTTTACTGCCTGCTTTACGAGGGCAGTAAAACCATTAGTTGTGCTAGACAAATATAAATGAGTTTTATAAATAAGACATAATCTATAATGAACCTAATCTACATAGAAAGGAGGCGAATTATGCTGAAACGAATGACAATGACTCCATTTAAAATATTCTAGATTTCAGGAGTCTGTATGACTTTTGTGCTGCAATACCCCAATATATATATATATATATATATATAGTACATTCTGCCTAATATGTCACTGAAGAAAGAAAGTCAGGATTGTCTACATATTTTTTTAATTTGTGGGTGAACTTTTGTTTAAAAAAATTATTCTGAGAAAACTATGAAAATCAAGAGGGAAAATTACACCTCTTGTTAGCTCTTGAGTTCGGCATGGACATTCAAGTACATACCTTTTCGGTCATTAGTTAATGAAGTGCCGTAGTCAGAAGTGTTTTTGACTCCTTTAGTCAATGCATATTATGTTGAGAGAGCAATAATATTAATTATTCATAAGAGGTAATTTGAGGCTAGTTCAGTGAAATGTTAATAAACTACAACACATCTAAATGCTCTGAGTCACTAAAAGCAACTTTTCATCTTTCTATCTAAAATTATCGATATCTGGCACCTCCTTTGCAGTGGCATTCCAAGCATTTTTTTTTTGTATTCCACTTCATTAGTTTTGATCAGTGAAAATGATGAAGAATAGGTTGATATCCTGCGCTGGGGGTTCACATTTCAACGGTCCGATTCTCAGGAGCTCGATCTACAGGAAAGAAAAGCAAATGTGTAGAGAATCATAACTCAAATATTGAGGTATCTGCCAATATAGGCTTCAACGCAGGCGTTCGCTCCCGGGGTGGCTAGTTAGTATTATTAGCATCAAAGCTGCTTTGCAACTCCCAGAACAAAAGTACGGAGACTGGAAGACCCGCGAGAGCAATGTGACATTTCTCCTCATTACGCTGATGGAAACTTCACCACGGTATCTAGGTCAATGCGGTTCATTATAGTTTTAATAACTCGCCAGAAAGAAAAAAAATCACATGTAGGGTGAATTTACTCATGTTAAGGACTTTCAAGTCTGAAGGTTGGTCCCTAAATGCTGCACGGCGTCAGAAGCCCGAACTGTGCACCTGCGTTTGAGATCCTTTTTCCCCAAAATGATTGATTCCCGATATCCTTCGGTTGGACACGCTTTGAATTTGCAGCTGCTGAGGAAAATGTGATTGTGTTCTCAAAACAGTCTTGGATTCATTAGTGGAGTGTATATGGAATCAATCGTTCAGCTCTCAAAGCAATGAAATCATATGCTTTGCGTTGCAATTTAATGTGTTTAGAGAAGTTAATGCAAAGCCCCAAAAGAAGTTTTCTGCAGGTGCTTCGTTGCGATGACAATCTTAGCATGCAGTGTTTGCAGTTCCATTTGTACGATACAATACAAGGAAAAATGATGGAACGTAAACATCTAATGTGTCATACCGTGCATCAAGATTAGGGCTGAATGTTGCTTGCCAATGAGCAAACATTGCGAGAACAACAAAAACAACCACATTTCTCAAATGTGTTAACCACTGCTTATGCATCAGATTCATCACGCCTCCTCTGCCTGTCAGAGTAACGGCCACTAAAGTCATCCTTTCAAAGTCAGCCGTCAAGTAAAACAATGAAGGAGGGCAAAGCAAATGCAGACACCCAATGAAAAGACCATCTTTGACGCCTCGAACAATAGATGGTCTTGTCTGATGTATGGTCTGAGAGCAATTTTCTCTCTCTTTTTTCTCTCTGCTCCACTTGAAAGTGTTATTTTTTTCTTGAATGTCCCACAAAACTTTGATAGGAATGTTTTATGAGTCAATGAAGGGTAGCGTGAGGCCCTGTGTTTTAGCCACACATGTCCCCTCGCTCGAGTTTATGTGCACATGCCATTTTATAATTAAGAGAGTGGGAACCGCACAAACTGTAACTAGCTGATGCTAAATGTAGTTTAGAGTTTTGGATGTAAAAGTGGACGTTAAGGTTATGAATAGAATATTGTAGGTAAACTGAGCTTCCAAATAGAAAACAATTTGAAAATTAATTAGCAGTGGTAGCTTGACGTATTATTGAAGTATTAATGTGCAAATACTTGAAGCATTATTGTTGCAAAGTTGTTGTTTTAATGAGCAAAACAAATGCAATAAGTATGCATTTTTGTTTGTGCTACTAAAGGAGCAGTCACATTTACCAGCAAATTGTTCATTGTTTGGTGAATTTTTGCTGGGAAAGTCCAG
>NW_015505695.1:603823-626623 GCF_001515645.1 Sinocyclocheilus grahami
CATCTTCTCCTGTTCCGTTGTTGTCTCCTTTTTGTAGTTTTAAATTATTATTTAATGATTTGATATTTATTTGCTGCCGTCACGGCTATTATGCTTCTCCGATGAGCCGCTTCTTTTTTGGCTTTTGCCGTGGTACTGCGGGTTACACCAACAACATGCCTGTGGACACTTCAGACTAGCGGTTTTCATGTGTATTGCACGTCGACACGGACAATGACGCAGAAGTATAAATTAAAACTGACGCATAGCCTACGACGTAAAGACTAGGGCGTAGGTCAGACGCAGAAGTATAAATCAGCCTTAACACCCCAGCAACCAGCAAGAACAACTGCATAGTAACACCCCAGCAAGAACAACTGCATATAGCAACACCCTAGCAACTAGCAAGAATATTTGCATAGCAACACCCCAGCAACTGGCCAGAACAACTGTGCAGCAATACACCAGCAACCAGCAAGAGCAACTGCATAGTAACACCCCAGTAAGAACAACTGCATATAGCAACACCCCAGTAACTGGCCAGAGAAAATACATAGCAACACTGAAGCAACTGGCCAGAACAACTGCATAGCAACACCGCAGCAACTGACAAGAACAACTGTATAGCAACACCCCAGCAACTGACAAGAACAACTGCATAGCAACACCCCAGCAACCATCCAAGCCAGAACATCCCAACCGCAAATAACATCAAAATTCACTCAAACACACCTTAAGGCCCGTTCACACCATAACTGAACAATAACTATGTTAGTGTCCACACCAACAGACGTTAATATTGTGTTTATTATAGGCACGCCTTGTAATTCTTTCATTTGTCGCTTTACATACTCAAGCTCTGTAACGTTGACTCAATTCTGATTGGCTGTCAATGTTTTCATTGCTCATCAGGTGAAAAAAAAATTCTGAAAGTGAATCAACAATATCATTCCTCTGTGTTGTTACTGTTAAAGTTGTGACATAATTAGGATTTAGAATCATTATTAAAATAGTACAATTATCGCCCTAGATGTGAACTGGCTTCAGATCTAGTTCTACATTAACTCACACAGTTAATAGTGTGAATCGTGTAGTAGTTTCAGATTACTGCACCACTCGAATTTATGCTAACACTTAGCACTGTGTCTCCAGATGTTTGTGGCCATTCAGATGAAGGTGGTTCTTTCCATTTGAAAGTGAAATGCACCATGAACATCTGTAAACCGTTTCCATTATATATCTGTCTATGTCTTGAGGGCATTTCTCAGATCAACAACAGCTGAAGCTGGTGTGAGGCAATCTGAGAGGAGATAGCGTAAGCGTTGTAACTGTCAGCTCGCCTGGATGGGAGAAATTAGACTTGAAAAAGCCCTATATCCACATTTGCACTGCCTGAAAACATGCCGTGCATGATGAAACAATAAGGTGAAGGAAATCCAATACTGCGCCCGACACGTTTGAAGATTTAGAGACCTAGGTGTTTTTCTTTTGACGAATCGAGTTAGTCATTCAGTCTAGGGTTTCATTCAGCATTCATGCGTCCCATTAGTGTATTCAGACATCAGCACGAAACAGGCCTCTCTCACTGAAGCTCCTCGTAGAAGACATTTGTAAGTCACTTGAGGAACAAAGCACGCAGTTCACAAAAGCGAATGAAAGACACGGCTGTTATTGTCATCGTTCACGAATTAGACCCTGGTATTAAGCGGTTTAATAAAAGATAAGTTGTAATATATCTTCTCTCTGTGGCATCGGCCATTCACAGACAGACCTCCTCGGAAAAGCTGCAATAGGTTCTCTATTTCCCTTTGATTAATGTGGCCTTCCTATGAGGTCAAATCGGAGCCATCATTTATAGAGAAGCATCTTGTCAGTGCCGGCAGCCGCAAGATAAATCAGGGTATTAAACATTAAGGATGTTTGGAATACTGAGGAGGAACCCACATTTAACTAGCTTATCTTTAAAAAACGAGCATAACAAGGTCAAGGTACTTGGTAGTTATGCACAGCCAGGAAAATATGTGAACGATATCTTTATTTAAGGTTTGTTCTTTTCTGGTTGCCTATATTGTTTAAGATCAACATGAAATCTGATATTTTATAATAAAATTAAGGATTTGATTTTTTCGTGAAAAATGGGCGTTACCTGAATGGAGCCATATGATTGGAGGCTAGCAGTTGAATGACATTTTATTGTTAAACAAATGGTTTTTATAAAATATAGCCACTTATGCGCTAAATTGTGTTGAAAGGGATGAGTTGTGTTTATGTGGCGCATTTTATGAGCATTTTGATTCAGTCTTTAATTTATGACGTATTAACGTGCTACATCAGTAACAATGTTTTTGCAAGGCACCCTGAAAAGGTAAGGATCGTGCGATTAAACTGGTGTTTCAGTAAAAAGGGCCAGTTTTTCATTAGATCTAAAGATTGTTATAGTGAAGGTTATGTAACAAACCTTGAAAATGAAAGAAATACCCTAGAATACAGAGAAATGCCAGACCTGTTGCAATCTGCTTGGAACTGCAGAACTGTTTCGGATATATTTATTCAAAGAATGTCCATCATAATCTTTATGTTATAGCCTACATATTAGATATTCTGTATAAATGAAGAATAGTTATAGTGAAAGAAGAAATGATGATTGTGATTTGTGATGCTTTCTGCAATGTTTTTTGTTTCGGTTCGGTGCAACCTTTGGGTCCATGTCATAAATGTATTTATTTATTTAGTTATTTATTTGTTTGTTTGTTTGTTTTTTGTTTGATATATTAAATATATTAAATAATTCAGTATCTCTTCAATTATAAATATTTTTTTTTGCATTTTTTTTTTTAATAATAATTATAAAAGTAAGGGACATGGTGATGGTAAAAAAAACTGTATATATATATATATATAATACCAAATTAAAATCACTTGGAAGCTCATCTCCGCTACTGAATAAAAAAATAAAAAGATAATTGTTGTGATTTGTGATGCTTTCTGCAATGTTTTTTGTTTCGGTTCGGTGCAACCTTTGGGTCCATGTCATAAATGTATTTATTTATTTAGTTATTTATTTGTTTGTTTGTTTGTTTTTTGTTTGATATATTAAATATATTAAATAATTCAGTATCTCTTCAATTATAAATATTTTTTTTTGCATTTTTTTTTTTAATAATAATTATAAAAGTAAGGGACATGGTGATGGTAAAAAAAACTGTATATATATATATATATATAATACCAAATCAAAATCACTTGGAAGCTCATCTCCGCTACTGAATAAAAAAATAAAAAGATAATTGTGACTTTTTTATCTAATGAGTTTACAGCTTGCAATTTTTACTGTTTTTCCTCAGAATTTCGTGGTATCGTAATTCTGACTTTTTTCTCAGAACTGCAAGATATAAAGTCGCAGTTACATGCTACAAACTCAGAATTGTGAGATATAAACTCAAAATTCCTAGAAAAAAGTCAGAACTGTGAGTTTACACTTCGCTAATCTTACTTTATTTCTCAGAATTGCACGTTTGTATCTCACAATTCTGACTTTATATCAATTGCAAGTTATGAAGACAGAATTGTGAGATATAAACTTGCAATTGTAAGAAAATAGTGTGGGTTTTTTTTCTCAGAATTGAACTTTATAACTTGTAATTTTGAGTTTATGTAACCCTCAATGGCAAGTTTGTCACACAATTCTGAGAAAAAAAGTATAAACTTGTAATTTTGAGAACAACTGAGGACAATTGCAAGTTATGAAGACAGAATTGTGAGATATAAACTTGCAATTGTAAGAAAATAGTGTGGGTTTTTTTTCCTCAGAATTGAACTTTATAACTTGTAATTTTGAGTTTATATAACCCTCAATGGCAAGTTTGTCACACAATTCTGAGAAAAAAAGTATAAACTTGTAATTTTGAGAACAACTGAGGGAAAAAATGATAATTGTGAGATAAAAAGTCGCAATTACCCTTTTTATTTTTTATATATTGGCGAAAATGGCTTCCATAGTATAATGTGCTTTGACCAACATGCAAAATGATAATGATTCATATGTGTACACTCCCATATTATTATGTTTGCTGGATGGTTTTACGACATCGCAATTTCCTTTTGCTTGAAAGTGGCATAAAGTTTTTCAAAACCTTACATGTAATCAAGGAGATATGGATAGTTTCAATGTTTTATCCAAATTAAACACCTATAATTGGAGAAAGTCTCACATGAGCGTCATTCAACAGAAACACAAAAAGCATGGTGTCTGTAGTTCTTCATGAAGGTCAGTCTCCTTCTGGAAAGGAGAGTAAATAATTTGTAGCTCCTCTTTTTGATGTTCTATCTGCAGTCAGGTCAGTTTTTTACCATGATAAGCTGATAGGAGCGCTGGGAAAGACCCAGCGGGTTGAAAAATGAATCATGGGGTGATTAAAGCTGGTCTTTTACTCCTATACTGCTAGTCTCCCCACACCGTTCACTCACGACGCATCTAGAGGCTTTTAGATCACCTAACAACGCTCCTCAGGAGGACATCTCTTTACTGTAGATGAGCTAACCCAAGTACTCCTCTCAAGGTCTGACTCGGCCTGCCTGAGCCCCTCTAATGCCTCTCGCGTCCACAATGACCCTGGCCTGCAGGAATGCTAACCCTCCCCTAGCGCTGACGTTTATTAGTTCGAGCTCTCGCGTGTCAAGGGGAGGACAACTCTATAACACGCACTGGTCCCTTGGACATTTCAGAGTCAGATCCTGCTGGTTCTTGCTGGGATCATAGGAAAATCACTTAAATGTTTATAGGCCCAGACCACATTTGTGAGAGAGGTGGAAGTCGCTTTCACAAGCACCAATATGGATGATATATCCATGTAGCGCAGCGGTAGCGGCTAGTCTGGAGCACCGCTTTAAAATACTTAATGAAACATCTCACGGTTTAATTGCAGACTACAGAATAAATCAGTTTGACGAGTCTCTTTAATATCAGTCATGATGGGGGGCGACTCCTGTGTCTGGTTTCCATCAACCTGCTGCTGGAATGTTGATGGCCAAATCTACACTAATGTAACTTTTTTTACACCACAGTCAAACAAATAAAAGGCCAGTGTGGGGAGGATACACAGGTGCATCATGGGATATGAGAACTGCACATTTTTAGACAACAGTGTAGGACAGGCTTTAGTTTAGAAATTCCATATTAGAAACAAAAAGTTCATCCAACCTATTGGCAGACTGTAAATGAGACTACTCATCTATTTAATAACTTACAGAATAATGTAGAAATATCTCACTAAATCTGTCGTTTGGAGGGAGGGATATTGTTTCACGAGACATTCTTCTGGTCTGGGTGGCAGATGTTACATTAAAAGTAGTTCATCTGCAGTCAAAATAGTCTTTCAAAAAACTAATTCATATTTCTTCTGACAAAAAAAAAAACAAAATGACAAAAACTACATAAATTTGCTAAAACTAACTATCCGAACAAACTATGCTACATGATAAGATCTATTTAACTTTTTTTTAAGCACACTAAATAATTAAAAATACAGTAAAATAGTAATATTGTGAAATATTATTACAATATAAAATTATTGCTTTCTATTTGAATACATTTTCAAATGTAATTTATTCGTGTGATTGTAAAGCTGAATTTTCAGCATCATTACTCCAGTCTTCAGTGTCACACGATCCTTCAGAAATCATTCTAATATGCTGATTTGAACATTTATTATTATTATCAGTGTTGAAAACAGTTGTGCTGCTTCATATTTTTGTGGAAACCGTGATACATTTTATTTTTCAGATTGTTTTAATTAATAGAAAGTAATTACAATAATTAAACAAACAAACAAACAGCATTTATTTGAAATTAAAGTTTTTGTAATATTATACTGTCACTTTTGATCAATTTAATATGCATGTTGCTGAATAATATTATTAATTTCTTTCAAAACCCCAAACTTTTGAATCATAGTGTGCAATGTTTTAATATGGTACTTATAAATAAATAAATAAATCTTAATAATCAAATATAAATATAAAACATACTAACCCCAAACTTTTGAATTGTAGTTTAATGTTTTAAAATTATATAAGATTTGTGTATTGTCCAAAAAAAAGGATTACATTTAAAAAAAAACTAAATATTTACAAAAAATAATATATATATATATATATATATATATATATATATATATATATTATCTTTTTATAATTTTTGTATTTTTTGGATGGAGGAATAGAATTTAGTTGTGCACACATTCTTGTTATGATAACTTTAAAGGGGTCATATGATGTTGCAAAAAAGAACAATATTTGGTGTAATGAAATGTGTTTATGCGGTTTAAGGTTAAAAAAACACATTATTTTCCACATACTGTACATTATTGTTTCTCCTCTATGCCCCGCCTTTCTGAAACGCGTTGATTTTTACAAAGCTCATCGGTCTGAAAAGCGAGGGGTGCTCTGATTGGCCAGCTATCCAGTGCGTTGTGATTGGCCGAATTCCTCAAGCGTGTGACGGAAATGTTACGCCCCTCACTATACTGTGATGCCCTGTCCGGCCGGAGCGACGAGACAAAAACATTAAAACCCATTATAAACGAGGCATTTGTTGCATCCAGTGGGGACATAATTACTGATTATAATGACTTATACTGTGTTTTTACGCGTTGCGTTGCATATCGCGCCGCGTAAACATAAAACCATGTCTGCATTTGTGATCAGAGAAATGACAAACAACAAGTGCTACTTGCGTTTGAATCGTCATTGGCAAACTCTTTAAATATAAAAAATGTACTTACAGGCTGTGAGTCAGAAGCGCCAGACTGTCCTTGCAAAGTTGGAACTGCCCCACTTTATAGAAACAGCCTTTCAGCACAGACCCATTGCATGCTACTGTGCAGGTTCAGGAAACAGTCCTCCATAAAAAGCGTCACACACTAGGGGCTAGAGTGAGCGGAGGCCGGCGGCCTTGAGGACGGCGCGGCCGGCGGATTCGACGAAGGAGCATCAGGAGGGCTTGCGGCAACCACATGTGACAACCCCGGGCTGGACTTCGCTTCGTCCACGGTGAAAGCAGATCCAGTGATCCACAGCGCGAAGTTGTAGTATTCCTCAGCGACCAGCACGGATCAGCTCCAGGCATGACGAAGCGGATATCGTCCTCTTTTGATAGGCCAAACAAAGTATTTTCGCTTTCACAACGAAACACACAGCGCCTTCACGACATTGACAACAACAATACTACAGCGAGAATAAAAGTTACGCATTCTTTCTTTGCGTCAACATTTGGGCGGCGTTATGCAAATCTTCCCACATCGTGACGTAGACATGTGGGGGCGTGTTAGAACGAGGTGTTTTAGGTAGGCTCTTTGGAATATCTCTTTGGATTTGAGACTTTAGTCTTTGCAACTTTACAGATCTTCTTTATGCACCAAGAGCTTGTAACACTCCAAAGAGAAAGGAAAACTTGAAATCGCATCATATGACCCCTTCAAATGAATCTGATTATAATGCTTTTATAATGCTTTCCTCCAGAATATTCTGCAGGTCGCGACTTTAATTGCGTCGGCACAATCTACAATGAGCGTCATTTACATAATATTAAATATTCACATAACAAAACCACCATTCCAGCTCAGTTTGCTCCTGGATAAACTGGATTTTGGTAGTTACTGAATAAGATGCAGGTTTTTGCACTGAAACTTCACACACTAAAGTGGCTTATTGAATTTGACCCTCAGTCTCCTTAAGAAATAGCAAACCAACAATGACCTTATAATGGCCTTTCCACAGTGAAAACCACTCCAGTTCCCATTACTTTGTTGTTGTGTTCAATAACCCACCCTATCAGAGTCTCTCCCTCCCTCAAGATCTCCTTCAGCATTTATCACACACGTCAGAGAGTTTAACTTGGTGCCTAGACCTAAATCCAGCCTGTGCAGTCTTAAATGGTCCACCTAATAGTTTCCTACAGTTGAGTGATTATATGACCTCTCGCCTCCTTCCTCAGCCATTAATCTGGAGAATGACACTGCGAAGCAGAGATGAGCTCTGAGCCTCGTCCCGCCGGCCTTTAGAGCTGTTTCCAGTGTGATTACAAGCAGAGATGGATCTCGATGGCTTGAACACAAGCGTAGATTTGGATGCACCATGGGGACAGGTCCCTGCCAAAGTTAGAAGACTGTCGAATAAATCCTACTGATATTTCTAGTGACTGCAGTTCTGGTTGAAGATATGTTAAAGGCAGTTTCACCCAATAATGAAAGTACTGTCGTCATTTACTCACCCTTGTGTCGTTCCAAAATCCATAAGACTTTGTTTTTTATATATTTGTAATGAAACCTGAGAGGTTTCTCTCTCTCCACTGAAAGTTCAGTTATGCAAAACAGAAGATCCAAAAAGGCTATGGAGGTGTCATTAAACAAATCTACATGAATCATTTGATGTAATCCAAGGCTTGTGAAGAGATATGATCACATTATATATTGAACAGATTTCATTTAGGCTTGGATTAAAGGGCTTGATTCATTTGATGATGCATTTATGACCTTTTTGGATCGTCTAAGTTTTGGTTACCTGAACTTTTAATGGACAGACAGAAATTGCTCATGTTGCATTAAAATATCTTATTTGTGTTTCAAAGTTTAACCAAAATCTGATTGTGCATACAAATTAAAAAATGCTTTCTATCAACACCTTTATTATTATTATTAGTAGTATTATTATTATTATCAGTCATTTATATTTATTAAGAAAACACATAGCTCATTTATGAAAATCAGTATTAAGGATTAATTAAATTGTAATAATTAAAAAGTAAATTAAATAAAGTATTAAAACTAAAAGTAGTACCACAAATACTTCAAGTACTGTGGTTTAAATAATTTACATTTTAAATGATTTCACTTTTGATTTATCTAAAGTAAGTTTCTTTAGAAAAAAAACTGCTAAATGAAAAAAATTAATAATAATAATAATAATACAGAATTTTTGGAGTGCTCATTTGCTATTTATTAGTTTGTTTATTTAAGATGTTCTCCTATATCATATAATATAGGTTTATTAATACAGCATATTTCATTTATATGCACATTTAAATTGTTTACAAGTAGAATTCAGACATTATGTGAAATCAAACGTGTGAACATTTAAAAATAAATGTCAGATAAAACAAACTAAGAAGATAAATAGAAAGTGACAGGCCTGAAAGGACATTATATGCATGAGCGAAGAATAATGCTTAGAGACGGATGATTCCAATAAAGTTTCCATAAAATGACAAATTACAAACGAAGTGTGGTAGGTGCCTTATAAAAGTGCTCTGACTGGGCACCAGATGAACTGCTGAAGGGTGAAATTGGAGAGCGGAAAATAATAATAATAATGTTTCTGGAACAACATCAATTGTTGGAATAAGATAAGAAAAACTGTCAAACAAACCTAGTCCAAAGCCTTTAAGGGCAACATGAAATGCTACTCACAACCTATTTTACTTTTGAAAACTGACATATTTACCAGTCAACAAGAAAAAATGTAGGCCAGGACATGATTTTATCAGTCAGGAATTGACTGAATCGTGAAAAGTGGCTGTTATATACCAGGTAAATAGAATAGAATAGAATAGAATAGAATAGAACAGAACAGAGCAGAGCAGAGCAGAGTAGAGTAGAGTAGAGTAGAGTAGAGTAGAGTAGAGTAGAGTAGAGTAGAGTAGAGTAGAGTAAAAACAATAACATAAAATAAAAAATTAATTTAATTAAATAATGCATTACATTTTGATAAAAGTGATAACATTTTATAAATGTTTTTTTTTTTCCTACACCAAACTGAGCTTCAGTGAACCTGCATTTCTCTGATGTCTTTCTAAAAAAAAGTGTAAAAAAAAAACAACAGTAGGTTTTCAACTAAGCTAGTCTGAGGAAAGGGAATACGGTTTGATGGAAAGACAACACACCTTTTCTCCATCTCTGTGTTTACTGTGTTAGTGGCGGTCGCAGGTATTCACAGACAGGTGGCTGGAGGGAACTCAAATATGTTTGACTGTTTTCATCCCTGTTGAGCAAGAGGATGCATTGGGGTGTTGTTCTAGAAACATGTCCTACTTGGCGAAATCACGCAGCAGATTGCAGAATGATTTTCATAGTCAGGCTTCAGAGTTCCCGTTCCAACAATTGGTCTTTCACAGTTGAACAACCAGCGAGCCAAACTCTCTAATGCTCAGACTCTAGTTACATATTTACACCATTAGGAATCAGAGATAGCGTGACTCATTTTAGCCAGTTTAACACCATCTCTACATCTCGTGTCTGACCTTGTAATATTTCCCAACTCATTTACTCTGCTAATGTGTCACATTGACTATGAATCACTTGATGTCTCGCTCTCAGCAGAGTGAATCTAACTGCTTTAACCTTGAAAGTGACCCTATCAAAAGATCAGTTAATCTACTGCTATAATCTTCCTAATAACGCCCTTTTCTTCCCAGTGCAGCGCCCTAAATCACCCATAGTCGAGGTGACATTGATGCTGGATATATATTGGATTGATCCATTTAAGAGCTATAAAAGAGATTTTGGGCAATGGCCAGTGCGAGGAGATTTTGCGAAGTCAATTTGAACAATTTACAGAGGCCACGACTTTCCCACTTTGGCGAATCAAAGCAGGGGTGACATCATACTGTGATAATTTATGAGCGCTTATGAACATTGAGCCGCAGGGTGATGATAGACGAGCAGTTTCACATATCAAGTGAATTCTGGGAACTTCACTTTATGGTGTTAATAACACATAACTGTTGCCACTGTACTTGTTGGCAACAGAAGTGGAACTGGATATGATATTTATATATAATAGGGCATTTATTTTGACTTTTTTTCCCCCCTGACATGTACATTCTCATAACCATAATGCAGCCGGACATTTTTTGACTTTCCTTGTGTGATTTTGTAAAACAGTATGTATGCATGTACAGTATGTATGTTTAAAAAAGTACATTTAATTGAATAAAGTATTACAAATTAGAAGCAATACCACAAATACTATGATGCACAATGTACATTTTAAACTCATTTAAATAATAGCTTTGTTTTTATCTAAAGTAAGTTCCTTTAGATAAAAATGCATAAATGTCATAAAAATTATATAATAATCCAAAAATGTACTAGTGATATTTTTATATTGATTTTTATAACTAATTATTTTCTTCTTATTTCTTTATTATTATTATTATTTACTTATTCATATTTATTTATTTATTTATTTTATTTTTGGTACAAAATATGACCCAGAAATGTTCTTCCAAGTTTTGGGAGATTTTTCCTCCTTTGTAAATTCCATTAAATTAACAAATAGTTTTATAGTATTTCATTGCTGTATTATGTTGCCTTGGAAAACCATTTTAATGTAATATGGTATGTGCTCTTATTTCTGTAGTGCTAAACATGATCAACTCCAACCAGCCTTGACGCTTCAAACTCTTCCAGCTTCAGTAGGGTCTATTTCGCTTTTGTTTAAATCGTAAACCTTCTGTTGTCTTCAAGGCCAGAATGCATCATTTATATTGTGAGCAATAAAAGCATTAGTACAGCAGTTGAATGTTGGGTTGTTTTATGCACAGATTTCTGAGAACTAAATGACCTTGGGACCAAGCCAAATACAGATTTTTTTGATGTATGTTTTATTCAAATTGGGTTGACATTTCAGGAAATGTGCTGTAGTTTGAGTGTCGAGTGTATTTAGACAGATTGAACAGCATATGTAATAGACAGGGCACGTTAAGCGCTGTCGTTTGCATGTAATGACTGTCTGATGTCTGGGATCTGCAGGTATGTTCTGTGTTAATGCTCTGATAAGCCAGTGCAGCTGTCATTTTCAGCGTCTGTTGGTAGTAAGTGCTTTGTTCTCTATTTGTTTCTTCTTGTGTGTGATTAATCGGGCTGTTAACTGGTTACCTTTAGATTAATCAATCCACATTCATTCAGTCACTCCAGGTGATTTGTACTTAATAATGTTGAGGCTGCAGCTCAGGTTTGGAGTAACAATGAATAATCACGTAAAACGTGGCTTCCTTGTTCATAAATTCAATTTTGAAGTACAAATTTCGTAGTATATTAGAACGGATCTCAGAAAGGATTTACACAGAAAGATTCATACAGATAGACAAGCTTTTAAAGGAATAGTTCACCCCAAAATTGCAAAAATTGCTGAAAATCTATTCATCCTCAGACCATCCAAGATGTAGGTGAGTTTGTTTCTTCATCAGATTTGGAGAAGTGTAGCATTACATCACTTGCTCAGCAGTGGATGCTCTGCAGTGAATGGGTGCCGTCAGAATGAGAGTCCAAACAGCTGATAAAAACATCACGATAATCCACACCACTCCAGTCCATCAGTTAACATCTTGTGAAATCAGAAGCTGAAACACATCCATCAAGACGTTTCTAAACCTCAAACCATCACTTTTGGTCCAAATATGAGTCCATAATCTTTAATAAAGTTTCCTCCAGTGAAAAATCACTTGTTGTCTCTCACATATTTTAGCAATGTTTTTAAGAAGACAAATGTCTTAATAATAAATGTGTTTCTTACAAACATGCAGCTTTTTACTTCACAAGATGTTAATTGATGGACTGGAGTGGATTACTTGTGGATTATTGTGATGTTTTTATCAGCTGTTTGGACTCTCATTCTGATGGCACCCATTCACTGCAGAGCATCCTTTGGTGAAACAGTCATGCTGAAATTTACTGTTAAATTTTAAGACTTGTAAACCTTATAACTCATACATAACATATGCAAAATCATGCAATGTGCAAATTTAAGGTTAGTTCTTGGTTAGTATATGCCTTAACTCATCATTAGTTAATAAGTAAACTTTAATTTAGGTATTAGTACATGATTATTCATGCACTGTTGTTGTAAAGCATTACTGTTAAGGTTGATTAAGTACAGACTTAATCATCGAATAATTTTTTTAAGCTAAGCAGCATATGACCAACAGAATTCCTTTGCTTACAAATCTCTGTATCAATCCTTGAAGGCAATCAATATCTCCAAAATAAGTTTGACATGAAATTGCACAATGTTATATGTTCAAGTACAAACATTGGATGTATAAACATGCCTGAAGCTGCCATTTAAGACAGCGAAATGTTACCGCTTCTTGATATAAAATAGCGCAGCTTGTTTTACAGCCTGATGGCTGCCATTGATCAAATAAATATCCCAACTCTCGGAATGGTAGAGCAGCCCTCAAGGAATTTCATCCAGAAATGGTGTGTTTGGATCGACAGTCCATTACAATATTTCACTTTCATTGCCTCAGGTGTCATCTCAGACACTGCTGCATGAATGCAAAAGACAGAAATTACATCGACAGTGTACGCAAATAAAAAAAGTGACAGATTAGATTAGAATTTTAAATTCTCAGCATTTAAATGGAAATCTTTCAAAGATGTTTAAATGTAAAATGTTTTTATTAAACACACTGATTACATTTGACCCATTTTCTGACAAGCAGAGAGATTAAATATTACCTTTAAAACCATATTAACTTGAAAAATAACCAAAGGCCTCTGTGAGATGCAGAACATATGAGTTTGTTCGGGCAAAACTTGACATCAGTGTGCTAGAACATTATAGGCTGTTGGCTGGGAGTTGCTTATTTACTGGCCCAAGACAAAAAAAAAATTGGTAACACTTTATTTCGATAGTCCACTTTAGACATTCTATTAACAGTAAGTCATTTTGCAACTACATGTCAACTAGCAGTTAGTAGAGTATTAGTAGACTGTCTGCTTAATATCTTCTAACACTTTCTTTGTCAACTTATTCTACTAACCCTAAACCTACCCTAACAGTCTACTCTGAGAGATAGTAGAGATGTAGTTGCAAATTAATGAGAATTAGTTGACATGTAGTTGACATGTAGTTACAAAGTTACTTGTAGTTAATAGAATGTCTAAAGTGGACTATCGAAATAAAGTGTAACCAAAAAAACACCCAAAAGTGTTTCTGGTCCCTCCTTAAAATGTAAGTTTATGGGATTTTTCCACCAATTTTATCTCCCGAAAAATGTAAATGGTGCAGAAGAGTTGCATGCTGAAGTTTCATACTTATGGTTAAGGATTTGAACCGTGTATGTTATGACAGATGTGTCTCTTATGATTCCATCAGTGTCTTCCAGTTTTAAGTTCTCGTGATTTTGGTGTTGTACATCCTGGGACAATTTCAGCCCACACACTCCCATTTCATTCTGTTCTTTCATCTTCTTCCCTCACTTGAGAACGCTCATTTCCAAGTTAGTCGAAATGTTGCATAGCCTCTGGATATGTACGTGCGTAGACGGAGAAAGAGAAAAATTAAGATCTCTAGGATTTAAGAATACATTTCACATTATAGAGAATGCTTCTGAAATGGGGGGGGGAATCATTTCTTTTCAATACTTTCAATACTACTTTAATAATTTGTTTGCAATAATATATAACTATTTTAAGACAGACCTACCTTGAGCTCTGAGATTGTTCGGTGATGATATATGCTTCTGTAGAATCAATAAGTCACAGTAATATCAGGTGCATTTGTAAAAAACAAGGTTTAATTATTGAATTCCTATAGTGCTCTAACAATTGATGAAGGTGAATTATGTTTTATTTATTAAATGAACGTTATATATAAGGTATTTTATGCAATAAAAAAGGAAAGTGAATGCAGTACAGTGGATTACTGTATTGTTATTGTTAACTAAAACGATTAAAACATAATTTTTATTAATTGAAATAAAGCTGAAATAAAATATAAATATTATATGAGAAACCCTATAAAACATTTAAATAATTAAAAAAAAAAAGTAATCTAACTAAAATTAGGTTTAAGTACTAAAATGACTGAAAATAAAACTGCAATAAAAATCTAAATAAATGAAAGAAAAACGGAGTATAATAATAATAATAATAATAATAATAACAAAAATGACTAATGCACATAATAAAATTACTAAAACTAAAATAAAAACGAAATGAGAGCTAAACAGTTATTAAATAATAATAATAATAATAATAATAATAGTAGTAACAAATGCACACAAAATGACAAACTAAAAATAAATGAGAGCTAAACTGAGTTATTAAAAAAATAATAAGTATAAATAATATTTAAAAATAAGAAATATAAATAAGAAATGCACATAACAAAATTACTAAAACTAAAATGGAAATGAAACCTGAAGATACACTAATCTGATATATAAAATAATTCAAATGTTAATAAATACTATAATACATATATAAATAACACTGGTAGTTCATTCGCTCTTAAAGAGGTTGACTTTTTTTTCTCAGATTTTGAACTTTTAGACGTTTCACTCTAAATCAAAGTTTGTAATCTTGTAATCACCTTAGATCTGGTTTGTTTGGTTCACAGCTTAAAATAATTTATTGAAGAATGTTTAATCAGTATACAGAAATAAATAAAAAAAACTTTTCAGTATTTCAATACAATGCATTATCATCTATGGAAAAGAAGTCTGTTCTTTTTGTCACAGAACATGCAGGAAGGTCATCAGTCTGGAACTGATGGTGGTTTAGAAAGGTCTGGTGTTTACAGTCTTACCACAACACACCACACACATTTCATGCTCGTACCTTCTGCTCAGCTTTTAATTACCAGTATGGCACCCTCCACGAGCGCTGGCTCAGACCTCCGACCATCTGCGGCAACAGCCAAGGGACCAGACCAATGAGCCTCATTTAACACTTCCTCCAGCCGACACTAGAGTTAGCGCTCACACCGCGCGTGTGTTTCGTGTCAATGGACTGCTTACAGTTTACATAATCTAATACGAAATTCAAAGATTAAATTAATCCGATTATTCAAATCTGATGTTCATCACACTATCTATTGGGAATCAAATCAGTGAGTGTATAAATCCGCTCAAACCTGAGAAAAGAAATGAACACAGGTTCACTAAAGGCCATGTGCATATACTGTCTCAGTGCAAAAACATGCTTCTCTTTTCACAATACTATGTTTTGACCTCAGAACACTTTTACCATAGTGCTTGATTGTAAACTAATACATTCCGACATTTGAATCACATAACCAGCAGCACATATGTGGCTTTTCTGATGTAGAAAACTTGCTCAGTAGCGCACCTGGTACAGCATTGGACTTGCCCAGGCCTAGAGCCCTGTGAATCATGAGTCACGATTTAACAGCTCAAAGAATTGTAGAAGCAAACTAAAATGACACGGTTGCTTCAGCTGTTGTGATTTTATCTCACGTTTGCTTTTGTTTACACTATCAAATTAAGTTTAATCAAGTTGGTACATATTTTTTTTTTGCTCGACACAGCATTAACCTTTCATCACCACTCACCAGATATTTAATTTGTGAACTATTGGGATACTTAAAAGCAACATAATAAAACATATACGTGGATAAAATTCATGTATTAGTGCCACTCACTGGACATCTCACTGTCAGTGGCATAGCGTCTGTGTATGCAGGGTATGCAGGTGCATATGGGCCCGGGCAGTTCGGGGCCCGCCGAGCTGGGGGGAACTTTGAATTGAAACGAGGGAATGAATAGAGCCCTTCATGGGCCCGGCCCTTGTCCAACAGCTTATGAGAATTCTCGTCCCGATAACGTGACTTATTTCTCTCTCTCTTCCCCATTACACAGCTATTAAAATAGTTCCGTTTTGGTTTTTAATGGCAAAGTGGTCATATTTCTTTTTGTTTCTTTATTAAGTTAATTTAGAAATATGTTTGGAACATGTTATGTTTGTTGAATTCAAGTTTTAGTTTTTTAAAGGAACGACCAAGCGGCAGCGGCAGACAGTGAGTTGAGCATTACGTTTGATCAACTTAGCCTTCTTAAACAAACACGACTTGCCTAAAATAAAGAGACATAAAACACTTCATGCATTTCACAGTATTAATTTAAACATTTAACCTAGATAAATGAGCGCTGTTAGGCGCATAGTCAATCGTTTGTGTGGAGAGTGGAAGCTAAAACGCGCTTTGCGGGACATGGAGGCGCCAGCGCGATCACTTGCATTTTTTTTTATAACAGTGGAAACTTAAAAATAAGCCGTAATTTTTGCTCATAAAGGTAAGAGTATACATAATTCGGAACTGCAAAGGGTCTACTTGTATTTGTGTGCACTCACAATATCAACAAAACCTTGTGCTTTTGTAAAATACTGAAAACAAACAGAATGCGTTTCTGTCGTCTTGGTCTTGAGCAGGAGCACTTCACAGACATGATAAATATATCTATAGAATGCTTTAAATTACTATTTTAAAACGAAATAATTCAAATCGAAAACAAAAACTCTTTCATTATGTAATCCGTAAAGATGTATTTCTCTCTAAAGGCTCGTCCAATGAGGAGATGGCGAGTCAGGTTCTTAAAATTCATTTTTGCAACATTGACTCAGAAAACCTTAGTTTATTAACAAATAATTCAAATATCCCCTCACTATTTTTTACTATTTTGTTTGTTTGTTTTTTATTTATTTATTTGTTTGTTTTTTGGGCCGCTGTGCCAAAATTGTGTTTGCATTCAGTAGCCTATACGGCAGCATTTTTGTGCCACGTTGAAAAATAACTAAATAAATAAGATTAACGTCATAATATTTTAAAATCATGTTATATTGCGTCAAGTTAATGTGAAAATTCCACCTATAGACCTACTCCTCCAAAAAAAAAATTTTTTAAAGTCTGTGGAATCCTTCATTCTTTTTACTTTTTTTAAAAACTCTGAGACATTCGTTTTTATTAAATAGTTCTGATTTTTTTTCAACATGCATTCAAATATTCATGTTTATTTCGTGCTGCAAATATTAAAGAGGAAGATATCATTGATTCATATGCAGCTAGAACTGAAGCTAATTATCTCACTACAAATTAAAGAGCGTAAAAAGATGTTTATTGTTTGTATTTTATCTTAAAATTGACAGAAGGCTGAGACTTTGTAGTAACAAAGCACAAAGCTGAGATTATTGAGACTTTAAACATAATTTCCAAGCATTAGCCTATACCATAAATAAAACAGCTTGTGAATAGTCACGATTCACATAACGTTATTTACTTCCGAAAAAACAACAGTACGGCCTAAGTTAAGTTAACCGAGTTGGAGCCCATAACGTTTGGGGGGGCCCGTACAATTTGTTTGCATATGGGCCCGGGGCTGGCTCGCTACGCCACTGCTCACTTTGAAAGTGTCACGAGAGGTACAAGAAGCAGCATTTTCAGAAAGGTTTTTCCAATAAGCCTGGGTTGTTCTTTTTAGAGCTGACAAACATTAACTTACTTTGATATATGTAAAAGTTCTGTATTTGTTTTATTTTACTTTATTTTACTATTTATATAATTTCATTATATAGTTTCATTACAATATAGTTAAAACATCTCTATCATCATTTACACACCCACATGTTGTTCCAAATCTGTATGAATTTCTGTATTCTATGAATACAGAATAAGATATTTTGAAGAATGTTGAGGCATAAAGACAACTGTACTTTCATTGCTTGGACAAACAACACTGAGACATTTTTAATTGACTGAGACTGAGAGATATAGACAAATTACCAAGCCAGAACTATGCAGATTTACAAGAAATTAAATAAAATTACTTTGAATGAAATGGAGCTATTCACATTTGCTTTTTGTGGAGGATTTCAAATTATCACAGTTCAAGAAATTTCACTTACAAGCTAAACACTTTGATGTTTGACATCATTAATTAAAAGTTACACTACTTTTTGAAACTTTAAAATTTTGAATTAATGGTGGTTTGGGACAAATTGAGGTTAACCGCTACAAAAAAAAAATCATTATATTAATAGGCTTAATTCTCTTTTTGCCCGGAAGATCAAATGGAACTGTAGTTCAGTTGTGAAAATGTCACAGGAATGGTAAAGCTAAATTCAAAATGATAAATGAATGTTAGACACTTACATACTGTATACATGCACAAATAACAACATGAAAATATGAAAATGATTTATTTATTTCTGAGGAAAAAATTTAAAATAATACACGGTGACTCCTCCCATTCTGTTTAAAAGCATCTTGGGATGGACCTTGTGGAGTTGATTGGAAGAATATGTGTAGAAAATGCATGTGGAGATGTTATGTCGTTTGAAACACCCTCTCCACACCCTTTCTGCAAAGTTTTGAACACTGCATGAGGTCTTAGCATCTTAGTGACTAACATAATCCCACATTAAACCCAAACCACAAAATTTCCTTTTTCTAGAGTAGCATTTCCCAAACGATCTCATAGGGGCTCACACTAACCCCTCCCTGCCTTCAACCAGGCCCACACACACACACATCCCACACTGTTGTCATAGCAGTTCCACTGGGCTGAATTTGATCCAAAAACATCCTGACACTCAATTAATTTCATGTGGTCTTACTTCACAGACAGGCCCCCTAATTATACGTCAGTTCCACAATTACACCCTTTGCAATGGTGAGTGGGCGATGGACAGAATTGCTAGTTGTTACACATATGTCAGTGAGGGCGAACCTAATCCCTTTCCCCTGGGAAAATGTTTGCCCTTGGTTGCATGTGTTTTGCAGGGATGCATTAAGCTTACTTCAATCACACAGACAGATGTGAACAAACAAGTAACCCTCAACGCCCAACTCTGAACCAGCTCCCTTACTGTGGGCTGAAGCATTTGCACAGGGAAGTTCTCATCAACGCACCGCACGATAACCACACCAGACCTAATGTTTTGATGGGAGTTGCACTTTGCGAAAATGGTGTTTATATAATGTCAATCCTGTTCCTTTTGCATAAATTGCAAATTCGAGCAAAATTACAATAACCTTGATTTCATGCTCCAGCAGAAATGAATGCGATGTTAATGGGAGGAAAGAGGATGTTCCAAACCTGAGTATAGGCAATCATTAAAGCACACTTACTGATGGAAGCCAACAAAACGGTAGAAATATGAAATGGATGGACTCCCACACACTGACTCAGAGCAGAGGATTTGCTCTATTTGTATCTTGGTCTAAACGTTTAACTTGGACTTTATTTTTCTGCAACCAATAAGTATGTATATTCTTAAAGTAGGAATTATTTCAAGCCCATCACTGATTTGACACTCATGTGCTATAATTTAAACAAATAACAAATAATACATACGGGGATATAAAATAATGTGAATGCCAAATTATGGAAGCCTTAAACAGCCCAACTGTTTGAGGTTTTAAGAACAACAAACTTTATGATTATGACTGCGTATACAAAGCATGGCAAGACTTCATCAGCAGAGGCAAAAACTGAAAGTGAATGATTGGACAGTCATTCACTAAAGAATTGTGTCCAAATAATACCTCTGCAAAGTGAGGCAAACTTCAATATCCACTGTAAAGACCCTGTTTCCTCAATAACTGACCACAGAGACTTAATGCCAACATTCCTGAAAAAGCTGCAACTGCTAAAACTTTAATTGCAGACACCAGTGCTAAAATGTAAGAAGGATGGTCTGATGGTTATAAAACTTGTACATTTGGACCCAGACAGTTAAAAGAACCTGAAACAATCTCTGAAACATCAGAACATCAGACCACATTCAGCTGGAGACTATTCAGAAGTTGTATAAACCTATTCCAAGAAGTTTGGAAGCTGTAATAAAGTCAAATGGTGGTAAAACACCTTCATAAAGAAATATTGCCTTGCCAAATATTGCAATCCTGTTGATAAGAAGTTCTAGAAAAAAACATACAATGTCTTGTAAAAAGAATTTTAAAAAATCATTATGGGTAGAAGGCCAGTGCAAAAATGACTAATAAGAGCTCAAATATCTATATACTCCACACCACATTATTCATAGTCAATATTTGTATATTTTGTTCCAAGGAAAAGTTCTGTAAAAACAGAACCAAATTGAACTATTGATCTTGAAGAGGGCAAAATATGTGTACACATAATGAAAAGCTGGTGAAGATGGGAATGGGAAATTCAGTTTGAAACGCAATTTTTTTTATGGTGTCTTTCAAATTCAATTCAATGAAAAGGAAAGTTCATGGACCGGATTCGTGACAGTATCAAAACATTATTTTTAAAAGGTGAAATATCAAAGCAGGATTGAACAAAATGTGAAGAAAACAATTCAGCATTTTCTCTGAATGTAAAAAAACACTTACAAAAAAATTATACTTTTACTGAATGCACTGAAGATGCACTGAATTGATCAAACGTGACAGTAATTGTACATTTACATAGTTACAAAAATGCATATTTCAAATAAATGCTGTTTATCATGGTTTCTACAAAAATATGAAGCAGCACGACTGGTTTCCACATCGCTAATAATCAGAAATGTTTCTTGAGCAGCAAATCAGCATATTAGAATGATTTCTGAAGATCATGTAACTGTCAGACTCTGTTCCTGTCTTGTGTTTTGTTCTCTACCCCCACGTGCTCCATGACCCAGTTTCCCCTCATGTTTGATTATGTTTATTGATTTCAGGTGTTCCTCACTGTGTCCCTCCTCTAGTCCTGTGTATTTAAAGCGTTTCCTGTTTTGAGTTCTCTGTGCTGTCTTGAACGTCGATCCCGTTTCCAACGTGTGTTTCCATTGATGTCATTAAAGACTGTTGGTTATGATTATCTTGCGTTCTCCTCGTTCCTCGCTCCTTGTTCCTCGCTCCTCACCGTAGGCACATCGTGACAGAAGACAGCACCCAACAAAAAGTAAGCTGTGCCCCTTCTCCCCATTTTTGTTTTTTGCTTTAGTTTTTTGTTTTCCTTTGCTCCCACACTTGCTTTTACCCCGAACCAAATGAGGAATTTGAGGAGGAAAAGGCTATTGGCTCAAGCCCCTAGGTCCGCTCCAGTGTCGGCTCCAGCCCCAGAGCTCGCTCCAGTGTCGGTTCCAGTCCCCGAGTTTAGCCCAGCGAGGGCTCCAGTCCCCGAGTTTAGTCCAGCGAGGGCTCCAGTCCCCGAGTTTAGCCCAGTGAGGGCTCCAGTCCCCGAGTTTAGCCCAGAAAGGGCTCCAGTTCCCATGTCCAGTTCCAGGAGGGCTCCAGTCCCCATATCCTGCCCAAGGAGGGCTCCAGTTCCCACGTCCAGCCCAAGGAGGGTTACAGTCCCCAAGTCAAGCCCAGGGAGGGCCACAGCTCCCGAGTTAGGCCTACGGAGGGCCTCTAAAGACTATATTCTCCCCAATTATTTTTTTTTACCCCAATTTTTTTTTTTGGGGGGGGGGGGGGTAGTAGGGGTCCGTCCATGGAGGCCGAGCGCCGACGTCAGGCCCCCTGAGTTCCCTGTTCCGCCATGGCCTCCTGAACTGTCTGATCTGCCATGGCTCCCCGAGCTCCCTGTTCCGCCATGACCTCCTGAATTGTCTGCTCTGCCATGGCCTCCTAGTCTGCCTGCTCCGACATGGCCTCCTAGTCTGCCTGCTCCGCCATGGCCTCCTAGTCTGCCTGCTCCGCCATGGCTTCCTAGGCTGCCTGAATCTGCCATGGCTCCCCGAGCTGCCTGATCTGCCATGGGTCCCGGAACGGGTACCGCCCTGGAGTCCGTCCATCCGTCCCTGGAAGCCTGTCCTGAGAGGCCTCCAGAGTGCCCACGCCCCCTCCCCGTTGGTTGTTATGAGGCGCGTGGACGTGCCTTCTGGGACGGGGGAGTAATGTCAGACTCTATTCCTGTCTTGTGCTGTGTTCTCCTCCCCCACATGCTCCATGACCCAGTTTTCCCTCATGTTTGATTATGTTTATTGATTTCAGGTGTTCCTCACTGTCTCCCTCCTCTAGTCCTGTGCATTTAAAGCATTTCCTGTTTTGAGTTCTCTGTGCTGTCTTGAA
>NW_015505695.1:627911-659742 GCF_001515645.1 Sinocyclocheilus grahami
CCTGCTCCGACATGGCCTCCTAGTCTGCCTGCTCCGCCATGGCCTCCTAGTCTGCCTGCTCCGCCATGGCTTCCTAGTCTGCCTGATCTGCCATGGCTCCCCGAGCTGCCTGATCTGCCATGGGTCCCGGAACGGGTACCGCCCTGGAGTCCGTCCATCCGTCCCTGGAAGCCTGTCCTGAGAGGCCTCCAGAGTGCCCACGCCCCCTCCCCGTTGGTTGTTATGAGGCGCGTGGACGTGCCTTCTGGGACGGGGGAGTAATGTCAGACTCTATTCCTGTCTTGTGCTGTGTTCTCCTCCCCCACATGCTCCATGACCCAGTTTTCCCTCATGTTTGATTATGTTTATTGATTTCAGGTGTTCCTCACTGTCTCCCTCCTCTAGTCCTGTGCATTTAAAGCATTTCCTGTTTTGAGTTCTCTGTGCTGTCTTGAATGTCGATCCCATGCCCTACGTGTGTTTTCCTTGATGTCATTAAAGACTGTTAGTTATGATTCTCCTGCATTCTCCTCGTTCCTCACTCCTCACCGTAGGCACATCGTGACAGTGACACTGAAGACTGGAGTAATGATGCTGAAAATTCAGCTTTGATCACAGCAATAAATTACATTTTAACAGACATGCACATAGGAAGCAGTTATTTGAAACTGCAATAATATTTCAAAATATTACCGTTTTTACTGTATTTTTGATCAAATGAATGCAGCCAAAAATGTGACTGACCAAACTTCTGACGTAACTTTTGAGTCAATGGTTTTGCATCATGTTTAAACAAAGCAAATTCATAACATGACTCAAAAGTTACTAAGATGCAGTCGTTGTGACAGCTCCCATGTGTTGCACAAGGCCTGCTCTCCTTATTTGTGGATGTCTCTGTTCCTCTGTTGCTCTGGCTTGGGGGTTCGCTGGAGTGGGCAAAGGACTGCACTTGTCTGAATTAAGCTTCTAAGGAAGTAACTTGTCACATACTTCCTAAAGCATCCGTAGCATTTATTTGTTCCTCAGACTCCCTTTATTTTCCTGTCATTTGGGAAGGACACTATCACTGCTGTCCTACTCTTGTCTATTTTGTCATAATTTATTTACCATAATGTTGTTTCAGACCAGTTTGTTTGTTTGTTTTATTTATTTGCAGAATATGAAAGATATTGTGATTTTTTTTCTTTTCTCCTGTACAATGAATGTGAATGGAGTCCAAAACTACATTGAACTTGATTTCCTTTCAATGTACAGACAAAAAGATTATGACTACATTTTTCAAAACATATATAATTACATCAATATATAATGTGGGATATATTGTTTTATGTCCCACAACAGGGAGAAAAAAAGTTATATAGGTTTGGAACATGAGGGTGAGTAAATGATGACATTATTATTTTTTGCATTTGACTATATTACAACACACCACCACAATATTCACAAAATGTGATGCAGGATTCAGTTTGGAACTACTTTTTTTTCACAAACTACATAAATTTCACAAATAATTACAGAAACAGAAAGTTCACACTGAAATAAACATGGCATTTTGAAGTAGAAAGGCTGAAATAGTAAGTTCTAGTAAAACATACTTCAATCATCTTTGTTTTATTCTTAACTTTGTACAATTTTTGTACTTTGTCAAAGTGGACAAAAACAAAAAAGATTTTTATTTATTTATTAGCAGAGATTTATTTCATATTGATTTATTATGAAATGTAACCATTGACTTTAAGTAAGAGAACCATGTGGTCAAAAATCCCTCAATTATGATGTCAGAAAAATCAAACTATTATTTTTAAAGGGGGGAAAGTTCCAACCCAGTCCCGAGGGTTATACAGGCTTCATGCCAGCATAATGCATCACACGCAGCATTTGCACAGTCAACACAAGGTCAACAAAAGAAAAATCTGCGTTTAATTAATATAGGCAAACGGATTCAATCTTAACGAGCTATTTATCCAACAATGAGGGGAAAAGTGCAGCGCTCTGCGATAATCCATAGTTACGTTACAAATCCGGCTTGTGAAGGACACCAACCCATACTGCCATCTCAGCGTTTCCACCATCAACAGACGGTTGATCCATACAAAATCAATGTGCGTGTTGTTTGGTGAATAGAGCTATTTTTGTTTGTGACATAATTGTACTGACAAAACAGGAATGATTAGCTTTCATAGACGTGCAATGCGAGCATAACCATAGTTGTACTTGCACAAAGCATATTTTAATGCCACAAACAAGAGCATAATGGGGTTGGTGGAGTCATCATTTTACATAAAAGGCCCTTCGCATGACGCAGTGAGGCTAATAAAGGACGAGGAGAAACCTTTTGCGCTATGTGTCTTCTGGAAGACATAATTAATTTGCTATATGAAGTCTCTGTGCTTGTAAAACGTAGAGTCAATAAAGCAGCACACAAAACTCGTGACAGGTGAATTTAATGGTAAAAGCTTTTGGAACGTTCCCACTCCGCTTAAGCCGGTGATATCACCTTACTTGAGATAAACAGGATAGAGTGCTGGAATAAGACAAAGAACAGACAACAGATGGGGAAACTGCATAGTGTGAATGTAAAAAAAAAAAGGAGGAAAAAAAACAAGCTCTAATCTTTGAAGGGCGCTGAGCCAGAGCTGTTTTTCATAGGCCTTCAGCAGAACATGTCCCAGCCCTCATCAAATCACTGTCCTCAAATTTGTTGGGAAAAGACATACACACAGATTTTTGACTATCAGCATTAGGAATGTGAAAACCAATCCACTAGGGGATCTGTGGAAGATTTGTGAGGAAAACCACCCTCAGAACGTCTTATTGTATTATATGAGTTGTGAATTGGGTTTAATAAATTATATATAGGCTAAAATACAATAAATACAATACCTTTCAAAGGTTCAGAGTCTCCTATGTTCACCAAGGATGCATTTATTTGTTAAAAACATAGCAAAAACAGTAATATTATGAAATGTTATTGTAATTTAAAATATCTGTTTTCTATCTGAAATTATTTTTATTTTCAGGATGTTTTGATGAATAGAAAGTTTATTTTATTATAAATCGAAAACTTCTGTAAGTTTGTGAAGTGTATTCACTTCGATTCAAGGCACTCCATTACTTTACCCAAGCCTGAACTTTTAATTGAATCATTACTTAATCATTTCTCCTTTTTTGTTTATAAACAAGATTATCAATAGAGAATAAGCACCATAAAATGATTATAAACATAATCATTTTATTCATTTGTTCTTTTCCAAGACCTCAGAAATCTATGATATCCCTTGTGTGAGAAAAAGTACATTAACTCTCATCCAGTATTATACTAAATTTCACTATCACAAGTTTGACACAAAAAATACCTCTATACTAGTAAAATATAGGTCATATGTTTAAATGTTCTTTTTATATATATATAAAACCGATTATCTCGGCAAAGGAGAAGTACTCACTAACACAGATTTAGACAGATTTGTGAACAATTTTTGAGAGAAATAGGCCTTTTGTGTACATAGAAAAAGTCTTAGATCTTTGAGTTCAGCTCATGACAAATGGGGGCAAAAACAAAAGTGTTGCGTTTATAATTTTGTTCAGTGTATGTATATATATATATATATTTATACAACAGTTCGTTCTGGTTCTCAAATCTGATTGGTTGAGAACTGTAAGATACTGTACTGGTATCGCTACAGGAACGCCCTTTCACAATTTTGTATCACTCCGCTTGTTCTAGCCGGGTCTATGTTTTTTTTAATTATTCACTGAGCTAATCGTAGAGTACGTTAGTTAATATAAGAAGAAACGTCTAGCTTCGCGGTCTCTCTCTATTTCATTTGGATGCCCGTCTTGCTGCATTGTTTCTCTATTATAACCTCATTATTTCTCACTAATAACCTAACTGAAGCAGCACATGCCCTTGATACCAATTCTAAAAGTGGCGTATGGTTAACCGTCAACTTGAGCTTTGAATCCATGGCATATATATATATATATATATATTTTATTTTTTTATTTTTATTTTTTTTTCAAAAGCTTTGCAAAATTATTTTTCTGACACTGTCAGAACTTCATTGGAGGTAAAGGTTCATTGAAAACACAACTGAAAACTGAGTGAATGTCACACTCAGCAAGTTATACTTGGCAAAATCATACTTGTGCAGTCAGCTTAATGCAATGGGAACAGTAACATAAGTTAAAAGATATTCTCAAACTTTCATGACTCAAATATAGATTCAACCGATTGAATTTGATGGAATTTCCCTCCATTTTCTTTTCAAGGATGCGGCTTTTGAGCCTTTCGTTCTCAATTAGACGCTCCACAGTGTGTCCTCTTGGCTTTCCTTCGCTTTGCAATAAATATGGGCAACATTTACAGCGTAACCAATACAGGCTGGGGCACTGAAGTGAAGAGATGAGGAAGAGGAGGAGGAGGTGTGGAGGGGGAGGATGGCAACACTGTTCTGCCAAGGGAAGCGTTCAATTTCTTGCCTCATTTACAGCAGGTGTGTACAGGTAGAGGCACACACACACACACACACACAGTAGGAGTCAACAAATACTCAAGCATCTGTTCACCAAACAACAGTCTTTTCAAGGACACCAGGATCTAAAAAAACTAGAGGCACTTCAGAAGATTCCCAACCCTAAATCTGTGGGAAAAATTAACATCACCAGAATCCTCTTGTTAACTAGAATGCAGTTTCACTCCAGAATCCATTATTGTGTGATTTCAGTTGCATTTTGTGATGAGACGAACAGCATGACAAGTCGTGTTCTCGCATGGTATGCTGCTCATTGCCCGTCCAACCATATAGGAGACCTGGTGCAGATTTGATGCTTCACTCATTTCACTGAGAAACGATGGTCTTCCAGGGAATCTCGTTGGGATGAGGGTCACGCATGTTGGCGATCTCCCTGTTCCGCAATCCTGAAATGCCACTTGAAATTGCTTGCCAACATTCCATCAACTTTAGACAGATGTTC
This sequence comes from Sinocyclocheilus grahami, assembly GCF_001515645.1. Taxonomy (NCBI): domain Eukaryota; kingdom Metazoa; phylum Chordata; class Actinopteri; order Cypriniformes; family Cyprinidae; genus Sinocyclocheilus; species Sinocyclocheilus grahami. Next base: position 632,868 of record NW_015505695.1, read on the forward strand.
CCAGAATGGCTGATTATGGTCAAGTGGACGTGCTATGAGACAAGAGTTTCGACTGACATGATACATTCGTGACACATACCCAAGGAGAAAGACGTTGCAATTTCATACTTGAAATTGAGCACACAGTCCTCCATGGAATGGAAATTTTGTACGAGTCCAAATGCCAGGAACCAAAAAGCATGACAGTGATTGTATGAATACCAGATTGTATCCATCTGATAAGCGTGAAAGTGCATTTGGCATTGTGTGTGTTTACATTTGTTGAGTTGTAGGATAACTGTTTGAATGGAATGGGTTCAAATGTTTGTCTACAAAAAGTTGTTCAGACATGGCCAGAATATACATCTATTAACATAAATGTTAATATCATTTTAGACCCTTGAGGAAAAACCACATTTATCATTTTATTAATTTTTGCTGACAACCCATTTGAAGTCAGCATGAAGCAGCATCGGCAGAACACTTTACTTCCATTTTGATTTTTGCGAGAAAAGGCACATTTGTTTTTAGAGCAATTGCAAAGTTTTTTTTTCATCACTATGTGCCTTTAGGGGCACCGTATAGGTCAAATATTATCAGTATTGTAAACATGTCACATTTTGAGGAAATTCATCTTGAATATACTGTATGCATGTGATTTGTGGAGCTTGCCGATTGAAGCTACAAAATATGTGCACCACAAAATCCATGCAAGACTTTAAAATGTTAAAGTGTACAGTGTTTAAACAGTTTAAAGCGACAGTGTAAGGAAATATCATATCTTATGTTCATAATTTAGAGGTATATAATCAGGCCTATAAGGCAAGGTATTTATTACGCTACATTGAAAACATAATCAAAATTTCATAATAAATGCATGACGCCCCTGAAGGTACAAGTAATGAGAGTAAATAGGCTTAATTTTGATTTCATGTTGACTTGAAAGGAATTGCTTGTATAAAGCTTTGATGCAACAGCACCCATATCTGACATTGCACATATCCTCCATTATTCTGACATCAATTCATCTTCTATAAACCTTTGACAGCTATTTTCAACATTATTTCAACCCCCTCAGCAAAAGTAACTGACTTGACGTCAAAGGCGAGCAGTCTGACTAAGATGCATTATCCCTCCTGCGATATTATAGATTGTTTAAATAGCCTCCTAAAAACAAAATTGATCCACTATTATCAATGTCACTCACTGGGTGAGATAACGTACAGCAGCTCTCCATCGAAGGGGAAAAACCGCTATTGATTACAAGACATCTTTTTAATAAACACGTATCTCCTTATGGATTTCAGACAGGCCCGGCTGGTAATGGCATTCACGACCTATAAACTGTGCCGAAGATAAATGAACAGCCTCAAGGGGTTGTTGCCGTGATGTGTGTGAGGAGTTTGTCGCAAACTTCAGAGTAGGCGGCTGGCAACAACTAGCTCTTATGACAATCGGAGTGATCGAACAGTATCAATCGGCAAACTCGGGCGTGCAGCCAACCAGGAGTGTTTTTCAATGTAAGAAGCGTTTGAAGAAGGTGAGCCTGGAAAAGACAGTAAGGTAGGAGTGATGTAGCTCAAGGGAGGGAGTGCTCAGTTAACGGATGACAGCACAAGGACCCAATCTTAAAGTCGAGAAGAAAATGACCTTCGAGGGACAGCAAGCAAGCTGCTGTTGCTTATTCTGTGTGGATTTTTCATGTACAGAAGTTGCAGCTTGTTCACAAGTTTTATAAAATGTGAAGAGATTGGCACAAAATTGACAGATGACAAAAGTTGTTTTTCCAGAAGCAGCTGCATGAACTGTTTCTTCAAAGTGTACAGCCTTTGAAAACATTTGAGCACTCAGAGAACTCAAAACAAGAAAAGTAAAAAAAGATAAAACTGTAGCATAAGAAAACTATACAAATGAAAGAATGTCTGATTCAGTCTTTGCCCGATGTTTCTGGCATCCAGTCATTTTCTGTCCTCACTGAAAGAAAAATCACAGCCAACTTATCTGATGTTTAATACACATGTGGAGTGGGGTTTTGAACCAATGAGGTTTAGCAGTGGGTGTGGCCACTCCTTGACAGAAATAGTTTTGTCTGAATAACCTAAAACAAATAAATACAAATTAAAAAAACATTAATTAATATTTGTGATGAATATTTGCTTACAAAAAATAATTTATGCATAAACTTAAAGGTCAAATTATGTGATGTTGTAATAGACTTGAGGACCTACTATGATATCTTTACTCCATTTACTTTCTTTTTTCAGCATGTATTTGCGTGTTGCACTATTTTTTTATATTTATAATAGTTTAACAAAACTGCTTCAATTTTGTTTATATTTTCTATGTAATAAAATATTTTACCAAACTTTGTTTTTTCTTTTAATAGGGCTCTTTGTTTTCAGATAATATATCAGTCATTGTATGCATGTTCCATTTGATGTGGATTAAAAAAAATTGCCATTGATCGATTTATGGTCCAAAGGAGCGACAAAACAGCAATGCTTGTCTAAACTAAACGGCACACACCAGTATTTACATGAGCCCACTGGACAGCACTGAAAGAATTGATTTTGCGAACCAGTGAAAGCACAGTGTAGATCAATTTGGGCAGCGCAGCGTTGCATGCTCTGACTGGGTATTAATGTGTAAACACAGTCTGTTACGGCTATGTAAGTGAACGTAAACAGATGGGGGGGAAATAATGTCAGAATGTGGGATCTGTGCATTAGACCTTGCAGTGTAAATGCAGCCAACGTGAAGGGGTCAGTTTTCTGTGAACTTCCTTTCCAGTGTTACGACAACAAAAGCACAGCGAACCCAAATTTAGTTTCCTTTATGATTCATGATTTCACCGCCGCATGTTGAAGAGCTCATCCATCCCCGGCGTCTGCTCTGAACGATCGCAACCCCTCGTTCCCTATGACAACAGACACCTGAACAGATGGATGGCGCCACAGACAGACTGGGCCCACTCTTACCACGTTCTTAAGTACACTGAGAATCACTGACAGAGAGAATGATGGAGCACCTGGCGTGGGAGAGAGACCTTCTGTTATGCCACTGTAAATTGGCTTGACAAGAAAAACGTTTCGCCTCTCAATGTCAGCCATTTGCACGCCGGCGTAAACGGAACTGCAGCCCGGCAGGTGCGGCGCAGGAAAAGGAAAACTGATCCGTTGAACACATTTCCCTCATTAAGCAAGCTGCCCCGAGGCCGTCAATTACACTTTTTCCGTTTTAACGGCTGCAGAAAGCCAAGCTGGAAATTGTCAGTATGTACTGGAGAAAGTTCCAGCTAGTAATGAATAAAGGAACATTTAACTGGATTTTATGTTCTCAGAAGAAATGCTTGTCTGTGCAAAACTTGTCATCTTGATTCTGGGCTAATCTATGTGGTTGCTAAGGTGTTGATAAATGGTTTCTAGGGTGTTTTGTGCAGTTGTCTGGGAGTTGTTAGACAGTTGTTAAGTTGTAGGTGGTAGCTAGGTCATTTCTAGGTTGTTAGGCACGGCATGTATTTTTTTTTAGAGTGTTTTAAGGTGGTATTAGATGGTTGCTAAGGGTGTTTTGTGGTTGCAGGCAGCTGATACAGTGTTCTATTGAGTTGTATTGGATGGCTATTAGTGTTCGTAGAAAGTTGCTAGGATATTCTGGTAATGTAGCTGTTTGGATGTTCTTGGTTGTTGCTAAGGTGTTTATATATGATTTCTAAGGTGTTTTTGGTAGTTTTCTGGCAGTTGTTTGACCGTTGCTATGTTGTAGGAGGTAGCTATGTAATTTCTAGGCTGTCTTTAGATGGTTGCTAGGGTGTTCTGTGGTTGTTACGGTGGTTTCTAGAGTGTTTGCAGGCAGTTGATACAGTGTTGGCTGTACTGGATGGCTTCTAGTGTTCTTAGATGGTTGCTAGGGTATTTTGGTAGTACTGCAGTTGTTTGGATGTTCTGGGTTGTTGCTAAGGTGTTGTTATATGGTTTCTAGGGTGTTTTGGTTTTTTAAGCTGTTAGACAGTTGGGGATTGCAAGGTCATTTCTAGGTTGTTACAGTATAAGCAAGGTGGTTTATATTGAAATGGTGGATAAGATGTTCTAAGGCTTTAGAGTAGGTGGTTGCTAGGGTGGTTTCTAGAGTGTTGCTAGCCAGTTGTTACGGTGTTGTAGGTGGTTGCTATGATGTACTGGATTGTTTCTTAGATGGTTGCTAGAATATTCTGGCACTGAATATTCTTGCTATGGTGTTCTGAGTTGTTGTTAGAGTGTTTCTAGGTATTTGCTAGAGTGTTCTATGTGCTTTCTAAGTTGTTAATATATGGTTTCTAGGGTGTTTTAGACAGTTGCTGGGTGTTTTAGCTGTTGTATGTGGTTGCTAGGTCATGTCTAGGTTGTTATAGGCTATATGGTTTATATTGTGAATTTAGGTGGTGGCTAAGATGTTGTCAGACGGTTGCTTGTGTGTTCAGTGATTGGTGGGGCAGTATTAAGTGTGTTGCTAGGAAGTTGATTCAGTGCTAGGATGCACTGGATGGTTGCTAGTGTTCTTAGATGGCTGCTAGGATTTTCTGGAAATGTAGTTGCTAGGGTGTTCTGGGGTGTTGCTAGAGTGTTTCAAGGCAGTGCTTTGAAAGTTCTAAATCAGTGCTAAGGTGTTGATATATGGTGTCTAGGGAGTTTTGCTTTGAGAGTGGTTGTGGTTAAAAGTGGTTGCTAGGTCATTTCTAGGTTGTTATAGGTGATTTATACTGTGGCTTTAAGTGGTGGCTAAGATGTTTTAAGGTATTGTTACAGGAGATGGTTGCTAGGGTGTTCTGCGGTTGTTAAGGTGGTTTCTAGGGTGATGCTAGGCAGTTGATACAGTGTTCTAGGTGGTTGTTAGGATATTACTAGGTGGTTGCTTTGATGTACTGGATAGTTGCTACTGTTCTTAGACAGTTGCTATGATATTCTGGTATTTTAGGTAGTGGCTAAGATGTTGTATGGTGTTGTTAGGTGGTTGCTAAGATGTTCAGTGGTTGTAATGTACTGGATGGTTGCTGGAATATTCTGGTACTGTAGTTGCTAGGGTGCTCTGAATGGTCCCTAAGCTGTTGATATGTGGTATCTAGGGTGTTTTGTGCAGCTGCCTGGGAATTGTTAGACCGCTGCTAATTTTAAAATGGTTGCTAGGTCATTTGTAGGTTGTTACAGGCTATGTGGTTTATACTGTGCTTTTAGGTGGTGGTGTAAGATGTTGTAAGGTGTTGTCAGACGGTTGCTAGTTTGTTCAGTGATTGGTAGGGCAGTATTAAGTGTGTTGCTAGGCAGTTGATACAGTGTTCTCTGTGGTTGCTAGGGCATTGCTAGAATGTACTGGATGGTTGCTATTGTTCTTAGAAAGTTGTTAATATAATCTGGTACTGAAGTTGCTAGAGTCTTATGAGTAATTGCAAGAGTGTTTCGAGGTATTTTCTAGCGTGTTCTGAGTGGTTACTAAGGTGTTTATATATGATACCTAGGGTGTTTTGTACAGTTACCTGGGAAGTGTTAGACAGTTGGTAAGTTGAAAGTGGTTGCTAAGTCATTTCTAGGTTGTTATAGGCAAGGTGATTTATAGTGTAGCTTTAAGTGGTGGCTAAGATGTTTTAAGGTGTTGTTTTAGTGGATGGCTGCTAAGGTGTTCTGTGGTTGTTCGGGGGGTTTCTATGGTGTTGCTAGGCAGTTTTTACAGTGTTCTAGGTGGTTGCTGTGATGTACTGGATTGTTGGTAGTGTTCCTAGATGTTTGCTAGGATATTCTGGTACTTTAGGTGGTGGCTAAGATGTTGTATGGTTTTGTTAGGTGGTTAGTAGGGTGTTCAGTGGTTTTAAAGGTGATATCAAGTGTGTTGCTAGGCAGTTGATACAGTGTTATATGTGGTTGTTATGGCAGTATTAGAACATACTGATTGGTTGTTAAAGGGATAGTTCACCCAAAAATGAAAATTTTATGTTTATCTGCTTACTCCCAGGGCATCCAAGATGTAGGTGAATCTTTAGTAGAACACAAACGAAGATTTTTAACTCAAACTGTTGCAGTCTGTCAGTCTTATAATGTAAGTGGATGGGAATCATGGCTTTGATAGTAAAAAAAAACATACACAAACAAAACCAAATTAAACCCTGCGGCTCGTGATGATACATTGATGTGTAAAGACATGAAACGATCGGTCTGTGCAAGAAACTGAACAGTATTTATATAGTTTTTTACGTCTGATGCACTGCAATGTCTGCACTGTCCTGAGAGATAGGTGGTGGTAATGCACTTATAAGTCTGTGATTCGCAGTAAAGCAAGAAGAAGAAGAAGAAGACATGTCACGTGCCGGCTGTCGAGGACGCGCTCAGGATGCGCTCAGGACAGTTCAGACATTGCAGTGTATCAGAGGTTTTATCAATTTATGGCTTACATAAATTTCTACATATGCCATGTCATGACAGAGCATCATTAAACTAGCATCTAACAATGGACAAAAGTGTTTTCTTTTCTCTCTCTAACCTATGGTTCTGTAACCATAAAGGTTGCTGTGTAATTTTCCCCCTGACTAAGCATTTAAAGAATTTAGGCGAAGCATTTAAATAATCATGTGAATGCACTTAAAGAATGCAGAATCGAATCGTTCATTGAATCGAATGTAATTGTGAATCGAATCAAATCGTTCTGAATTCGCAAAAATTGTTCTTGAATCGAATCGAAAACCTATGAATCGTGAATCGAATCGATTCGCTGTCTATCCAAAGATTCACAGCCCTAGTCCTAAGACATTTTAGGCTGTTGCTAGGCTGTTCAGTGGTTGTTAGAGTAGTTTCAGGCAGTGTTATCTGGGAGTTATTAGACGGTTGCTAAAGTAAGTTGTAGGTTGATGCTAGGCTGTGTCTCGGTTGGTATAGGTGTGGTTTATAGGGTGTTTTTAGGTGGTGGCTAGGATGTTAAGGTATTGTTAGAGTGGTTTCTGATATGTTGCTAGGCAGCTGATGCAGTGTTTACAGTGGCTTGCTAGGGAAAATCTAGGCTACAGTGAATAGTTTCTAGGGTATTCTGGTACTATGGTTGCTAGGGTGTTCTGGGTTGTTTCGAGAGTGTTTCTGGGATGTTCTGAGTAGTTGCTAATAGGTTGACACATGGTTTCTGGTGTTTTGAGTAGTTACATGGTAGTTGTTAGAGAGTTTGGGTGTGACTATGCAATTTCTAGGGTATGTTTGGTTGTTTATGAATTATGGTTGCTAGAGCATCGCCAGAGTGTCTTCAATTCAACAATTTTTTTTCACTTGTTGAAATCTTTTCCAGCAGTTTCCAAGGACATTAAAAAAAAAAAAAAAATTTATGGAAGCTTGTTTTCAATGTTTTCTTTGCCAAATTAATTTAGCCAAAAAGGAAGAACTTTATTAAACTTTTTTTTTTAAAGCACACAAGATTACAACTTATCATTTCAAACTTTTCTGAAAAATCATTTTGGCTCTCAACTAAGCAATTACCAGCTCACATGATTTGGCCTTTAGGGCCCTGAACAAAAACTTGGGAGCCAATTTTAACTTCTAACGAATGAAAAGACCAAAAAGTGTTTCAAAAGGAAGTTAGTTCAAATTTTAAACTATTTGCACTAAAACAGATGAGTCATCTTACAGCTCCATCTGTTTCTCACAGTTTTATGTTCTCATTATCTGACAGTTGGACACAGAAGGTGGCCAACAGGTCACACTCTTTTAGTTCTCCATCCCTCCATCACCTTCAGTTTTTTTTCATCTTATAATGTTCCTCTCCGAGCTTCCTTAACTGCTCTGCAGCCTGCGAAAATGAGTAACGGGGAGAAAAAGACAGAAAAGAAACAGAGAAGATTCTGAATGAGTGAACAATTAACACATACTGTACATTACAGCATGTCTCTTCTGCTAACCAAGGCTGCATTTAGTTTATCAAAAATAAAGCCAAAATAGCAATATTGTGAAATATCATTCCAATGTACAATCTCTCTATTCTTGGATGAATAGAAATGTCAAAAGAACTAAATTTATTTGAAATATAATTGTCTTTGTTACAATATAAATGTCTTTAATGTCACTTTTGATCACTTTAATACATTCCTACTGAATAAAAGTAATATTTTTGTCAATCAGTCAATCAATCAATCAATCTTACTTAATGATTCCAATCCTAAACAGTAATGCAGTTTCAAATATAAAATGAAAAGGAAGTAATTAAAAATATTATTTGTTAAAGTACTGAATTCATTGAATGATCCTAAAATGCATTAAATATAAACTTTTTTATTTTGTAAATAACATTTACTAAAATCTATAATATCTAGATTCCATTGTGACAAAATGGCCCAAAAACAATGTCAACATGTTTAATGAGCTGTAGGCAATAACGGTTGCATAAAAGGTGACAGCTTTTTGTAGATCTTCAGATACAGTATGTGCCTACACAGAAACTTCGAAGACTTTGTATAATAAACCTGAGCTGAGAAATATCTCCTGGAGTAAAAAGTGTGACAACTAGCGCCAGTCTTCCTTACACAGTTCTCCAGAAGCGCTTGGACCAAATAAACATCCACACAATTTGCTGGGATAGAGACATACATTTGAAAAATAAAGCTGTAGCAAAAAGGCAGATTGCTGTGAAAGCACATTCTGAAAAACACACAGTGTGACCCAGACCCTCCAGCGACGGCAGACTCTGCATTCATGTCTAGCGCTCACAGCAGAGGAGCCACCAGTCGCCCACTCTCTCCTGAGATAAGTCCCTGCAGGGGTGTGATTAAACGTCCTAGCGGCTGTGTCACTTCCTGATCCAATCTCTCAGCCACAACACTCTTTAATTCCTCCTCAACCGCCGCTGCGGCACGGGCTGATGGAGGCTGCTGCCGCCGTTGAGTGAGAGGTCAGTCTCATAAGCACTGGCAGCTGGGCTCGCCATAGGAGTGCCGCATCCATAAAGCCATAATAAATGTTACAGCACATTAAATCACCCCAGAGGTTCAGCACGATATTCCAAACGAAAACCGTTCAGTCATGACGTTTGAGTGCCGGAGATAAAAAAGCGCCCATTGCATTACCCTTAGCGTCCCTGCTAAGAGTCAGTAATGCTTGGCAATAACCGGTATATGAATATGTGCTTGTGCATGCTAGGAACCAGTTGGAATTATGGCCATATAGTGAGTGGTGGCATACATGAGTGTGTTTTGACAGCAGTGGTGAAATCTGTCCTAATGAGACTATATGGCTGAAACAAAAAATAGAATACTGCCATCATTAAATTACCGCTCCAAGCTCATATGACGTGTTTTCTTTCATTAAACACAAAAGTAGATGACTGACCCTGCATACAGAGGAAGAGAAAATAAATCGCCATAATGGTAGAACATATGAGAAAAATGTTGTCATTGTTAACTAAAACTATTAAGGATAATTATTTAAAATAAAGCTGAAATAAATTTAAATATAAATATTAGAAGAAAAATAAATTAATTAAAATTAGAACTGTTGCTTAGGCAATGTACTGAAAAAAAAACGTTTAAATTGATGTACTGAAATAGATATAAATAAACGCTAAATAGAGATATTAAAAAGTATTAAAACTTCAACTGAAATTAAAAAGAAAACTGAAATATAAAAATACATGCTAATTCAAAATATTAACAAATACAATGACAGTATATAAATGATACTAAAATAACACTGTATAAAACTCATGCACATTTTTCAGAAGTCACATAATGGTTTTGTGTAAAGAACAGATTAATTTTAATGTTAAATAACGTTTTAGTGTAACACAGAGGAAAGAAAATCATACGGGTTTAGAGCAAAAAGTTAAGAAACACAAAATATTCATATTTGGGTGATTATTCCTTTCAAATGTTTTGATTGATTGATTGATTGCGCTGTCATTTACAAACTGTCAAAAAGTCTGAGGATGGTCGATTGACCAGTTGACCAAAATTTTCATGAAAATACAAATATTTGCACCTACAAATAATTGTAAAATATAACACTATATTTTCTATCAAGTCTGCAGGTAACAGAATATGTTTCGGTCACACTTTAGTTTAGGGTGCAATTCTCACTATTAGCTAACTATTAACTACCACTTTTGCCTCAGTAAGCTCCTAATTTGCTGCTTATTTATAGTTAGTAAGATAGTTGTTAAGTTTAGGTATGGGGTAGGAATAAGAGTGTAAAATATCTCAAATATGGTCATGCAGAATAATTCAGTAATATGTGCCTAATAATATTAAACCGACATATATGCTAGTAATATGCATGCTAATAAGCAACTAGGTTTTAGTGAGAATTGGTGCTACCAACATTTCAAAGCATATTATTTAATCAGTGGCTCAAGCTAAAATTTCTCTATGTCTGTCAGTAATAGACCACTTCCAAATCAATGTCTGACACTTCAGAAGGAAGCTACAATTTCACTGTCAAAGACACTACTGTTTCTCCGAGCAGCCGGCCAACACGAGGAACCAGTTATATATAGTTTGGATGATGGCCAAATTAAAACAGTAAGGAAAAGTACTTCCACAACACATTTCATCATCTCATTGACTTGAATCTCTTTTTCCCAAAAATACTAATGCAGAACTTGGTGTAGCAATATCGATATAGTTTTATGAGGTAAAATATATCACAAATATCATTTGCCCCGACTACTGAATCACAGCTAGGACTAATAATTGAGACAAACTGTACCTTCACTGGCTTGTAAAATGGGGTCTGGTCACTTTAGTGTGCTCAAATGCTAACTTGGCTTTGAACTCGCTACCAACTCAGCAGACAGAGGTCAGGTCGACAGATAACCAAGCCCAATTTATCGCAGTCCAAACCATTCTCACTCGTTTAGCTCTGAGAAAAACAGATGTCCTGGTTTAGGGCTGATAACGCTCACCGCCTGCTGATAAATTTTACATTCAGGTGGACAAGCTGGGGGGAAATGGGTTTACGAGGAGTGTGAAAAGGGCTTGGATCGCTGTCGGGAGGGGGGCGCTGATTTGACCCGAGTCGATGCGACGGACAGAGTCACAGCGTGACAGATCAGCGTTGACGGCCAGTGTCCTGACAACCTCCGGATGGAAGGCCGTAATTTGATCAAGCTATCAATCAATACATCCAGATGGGCATCAATCAAGAGCGTAACGCGCTGCACACTTCGGCGGCTGAGACGAGAAAAAGGAGACAGGAAAATAGGGTACTTGGTTTCTGCTCGGCTCCCCTTCCCTCGCTTGACAGCATCAAACCGAGCAGGGTCACCCTGGCCTGGGTGTGCCTGACAGAAACACTTAGACGGAGGAAGTAAGTCCCACATGACTGGACACATTAATGAAGCAGGTGAAGTGGGTGAGGAAGTGCTGGAAATATGAGTCATTGTGGATTAAACTAACTTCCAATGATACTGAGGACAGTAGCTCAGTACCACTGCAAGAGTCACAAACTGTTAAGCGTGACATTATAACAGTGCTTTAGGACTCCTTTGTTGAACGCTGGCAGAAAACAACAAAAGTCACCTCACTAACCAATTATTTTAAAATCTGACAGCAGCGGTTGTCAGGAAAGCCGCTTCTGAAGGCATTTCTAACCAGTGGTTTTGAAGAAACGGGGCACAGTAATGTTAGGTCATGAAATCCCAGAATAAAAAAGGAGGTTATCTACAACATGGGTGTTGAACTAGGAATAATTGGGGAGCTAAGCTTAGTGGAAACTCTGAATGTAGTGGAAAGATAGATAAAAACACTCCTGAGTCAGGAGAAGAATACAGTTTAGAGGTCTGCATGGGTGTTAAACTCAAGCCCAAATCCAGCCTGTAAACTAAAACCTGTGATCTGAACGATACTGTCAAATTTGATGACTTTTTAGAGAGCCAACAGCCTGCTAAGAGTTGTTAAAATACGTATTATTGTCACACCTCATGGACCTTCTTTTGTTGTGTTTTCTTCCCCCATGTGCGCTGTTTGACCTAGTTTCTGTCTCCGTTTGAATATGTCATTTGGTTCAGGTGTGTCTGGTTAATTATCCTCATTTGTGACCCTGGAGCACAAAGCCAGTCATAAGTAGCACGGGTATATTTGTAGCAATAGCCAAAAATACATTGTATGGGTCAAAATTATAGATTTTTCTTTTATGCCAAAAATCATTAGGATATTATGTAAAGATCATGTTCCATGAAAATATTTTGTAAATTTCCTACCGTAAATAGATCAAAAGTAAATTTTTGATTAGTAATATGCATTGCTAAGGACTTCATTTGGACAACTTTAAAGGCGATTTTCTCAGTATTTAGATTTTTTGCACCCTCAGATTCCAGATTTTCAAATAGTTGTATCTCAGCCAAATATTGTCCTATCCTAACAAAGCTTATTTATTCAGCTTTCAAATGATGTATAAATCTCAATTTATAAAAACGGACCCTTATGACTGGTTTTGTGGTCCAGGGTCATATTTGCTCCACTATATTAGTTGTGTTCTGTTCTCTGTTTGTGGTCCGGTCTACTATGTCCCTACGTGTGTCTCCTGCCTGTTCTGTCCTGGATTTAGCCTTGTGTGGATTTATTAAAGACTATTTGCATTCATCTTCATCTTCTTCGTGCGTTTATCTCACCGTAGCGTGACAGAAGACCAGACCTAAAAGTCCCATGAGTTTTGTTTTTCGTTTTTGAAAGTTTTTATTTTTGTTTTGTTGAGGGAGCACGCCGCGAGATTCACTGCTCTGGCTCGGAGGAGCCAGGATATCGAAGATTTTGCAAGGGACTTCAGCTGTTCCGCCGTCACTACCGCCTTTGACGACAAGACACTGAAGTTCCTGTTCAGGTTCGGGGCTAACTGCCACCACCCCGACGACCTCCCAGACACCACAGGACAGAACTGGAGGGAGGCGATAGTTCGGTGTCTGGAGAGCGTCCAGTCCTGATCTAGAACGCCGCTCGACCCAGAGCCCTGTCCACTATCACCCCGCTGTGTGGAGCAATAGCCTGAGCCCACCACTGACGGAGAGCCAGAGCCCGTCGCGACAGCGCTGAGGATCACCCCGGAGCTAGAGCCCAACACGTCAGACCAGGTGCGAGAGCTGGCTACAGTGCTTGCCACGGGGGAGAGCGTCACGGACAGCGAGAGTGCGGCGGGAAGCTCCGCCCACTGCACCATGGCTGAGGGTGAGCCGAGCTCAGTGGAATATGATATGTATATATATATACTGTATGCAGACATGCCCGCTTTTCTCTCGCCTTCGTCTGAACTCTCTGTCTGCCCTGAAATGTCTGCCCATTTCAAACTGTCTATCTGTCCTGAAATGACCACGGAGTTCGTTCCCCTGTCACTGGCGCGCTTGGTGTTGGGAGTGGCCTTGTGGTGTGTGTGGGCAGCACACATCGTCTCTAATCCCCCTGAGCATCCTGAACTCCTGTCCAGCCTCCCTCTCCCACCACTTCTATACCAGTCCTCACCATTGCCTCCGCTGTCTCCTGGCAGCCCCTCTGCTCACCCTCATCCCTTGTCTCCGCCTCCAGCCTCTGAGTCCTGGACTCCGCCTCGGCCCGTCGACCTAGCAGCTCCACCATGGCTCCTAGCTCCCTCCTCTCCATCGAGGCCCATCAGTCCACTAGCTCCGCCGGGCTCCCTCGTCCCTCTGGTTCTGCCTTGGTCTGTCATCGACCATCCGCCGCCTCGGGACTCCACTCCTCCGGCTACACCTCATCCCTCCAGCTCTGTCAGGCTCCTCCTTCCCTGCAGCTCCACCTTCTGGATCCCCGCTTCCGCCTCGGTCGCCGGAGCCATCTGCTTCACCTTGGCCCTCCGGATTCTCTGTCGCCCTGGCTCTTCTGGATCCTCCCTCTGTTATCACCTGGTTGTCCTCATCCCGGTCACCCGGCCACCTCCTGAACCTCCTCCTACCTGCCTTCCTGCCGGCCCTTTGCCATCACCTGTCACCATCCCACATCCACTCCTTTATCCTCCTCCTAAGTCCCCCTCCGTCCCTCACTTTATCTCTGTGGCGCGAGGTCGCGCCTTTGGGGAGGGGGGCGAACTGTCACACATCATGGACCTGTTTTGTTGTGTTTTCTTCCCCATGTGCTCTGTTTGACCTAGTTTCTGTCTCCGTTTGATTATGTCATTTGGTTCAGGTGTGTCTCGTTAATTATCCTCATTTGCTCCACTATATTAGTTGTGTTCTGTTCTCTGTTTGTGGTCCGGTCTACTACATCCCTACGTGTGTCTCCTGCCTGTTCTGTCCTGGATTTACCCTTATGGGGATTTATTAAATACTTTTATGTATATATGGTTATATATATGTATATATATATATATATATATATATAATCTTCTAATAATTTAATTTATATTAATTCAATTATTATTGTTGTTGTTCTAATTCATTTATTTGCTCTATTTATTAGATTATTTGGTCACACTTTATTTCAAGGTCCAATTCTCAATATAACAATTAATTATCTTTGACTTTTGCCTCAATAAACTCCTAATTTGCTGCTTATTAATAGTTAGTAAGATAACTGTTAAGTTTAGGTATTGAGTAGGATTATGGATGTAGACTATGATCATGCAGAATATGTGCTTTATAAGTAGTAAACAGCCAATATGTTAGTAATAGCCATGCTAATAAGCAACTAGTTAATAGTGTGAACTGGTCCCTATACTAATGTGTTACCGATTATTTTTGTGTTTGGGGCTGTGATAGAATCAGTTTTATCAAAACTAGCTAAAACCAATACCAAAGACTAAAATATGTTTTTGTAAAATCACTGTCGTTTTTTGTACATGTTTAAAAGAAAGCATACCTGTTCAGGTGTAAGATCCCTCTGTTCATTAGCTAGCATCTCATATCCAACCATGAACTTGCGGATGGTAGCGGATCGCAGTAGAGGAGGATAGTAGTGAGCATGAAGCTGCCAATGGCTCATGTCTTCCTGTAGATGACTACCTGTCGGGGCCCCTGGAGAGCAAACCACAACTGTGAGCACACATACTGTACTATAGTCGGACGATATTAACAGAATAACCATTTCTAGATTCAATTTAATTTAATACTTTAAATAACATATTCCCAACCCATTTTCATCCATAATGTGACATATTTCCAAATGGAACTGGATATTTTTGTATTTTATCCATGATGAATGGATTGGATGGTGAAAAGAAAATTGTTACACACCTGAATGAAACCAGGAATGAAAGCAATAGATTGTTAGGAGGATGAAAATGTAGTTCAAGGAAACAAGTCATTTATGAACTTATACCTGCAGGGCAATAAGCTAACTCACACAATATATAGAGATAAAAGTTCAAGTCACCCTCAAAAGCATCAATCCTATAACTATATAATTATATACTATTATTGCTGTAACCCTGTCATTAATGTTACTATTCACACAAAAGTTCACACACAAATGAAAAATCATACTCATGTTCTCACCCTCATGTTATTTCAAACAAAACTAACTAAATAAATAAATACAGGGAAAAAAATAGGAAATGATGGAAGGAAAGGAAAGGACATAATGTGTGGCCAAGTATGGTCTCCCATACTTGGAATTTGTGCTCTGCATTTAACCCATCCAAGTGCACACACACAGCAGTGAGTAGTGAACAAACACACACACACCGAAAACACACACACCCGGAGCAGTGGGCAGCCAGTGCTGCGGTGCCCGGGGAGCAGTGCCTTGCTCAAGGGTCTCACCTCAGTCGTGGTATTGAAGGTGGAGAGCGTTGGTCATTCACTCCCCCCACCTACAATCCCTGCCAGACCTGAGACTCGAACCCGCGACCTTCATGTTACGACTCTCCGACTCTCTATCAATTAGGCCACGACTGCCCCAGTCGTGATACATAATAGATACATAAATCTATTATGATACATAATCATACATAATAGATACAAAATAGATACATAAATGTACAAAAAAATGTCTACATATGTTTTTGTCCATAATATGAAAGTAATTGGGGCTAAAAATAACTTTCATTGTATGCAGAAAAACTGTTGAGATTTTTGATAAACTATCCAAAATTGCCTAAATTACTGCTTAAACCAGTAAAATATTCTACAATAACAGCCTAAAACAATGGCTAAATAGCTGCCATTTCAGAGTTGGACCGAGCTTACAAAGACAAACATTTGTTTTCTAAATAAACGCTTTGTGGCGAATCGTGCAAAATAAGACCAACAACACTTATTAAGAAAGTAACAGTGTCAAGTTTAATTTCACACTGACCACAAGAATGATGTCAAGACCTCTGATCTTTGCAAAGAAATGAAAGTTCAGTCAATCCCATTAAGACGTTCAGACGCAGCACGCGATGGCTCATTAAGTTTACTACGTGTTTCATTTTCAGCAACAGATCAGATAGAGCAAAAAATGCTTGCTGTCCCGACGGACGACATTCTCAAAACCCTTCAAAAATGTCAAATGGTTGCACGATTCGGTCTGATCAAACTGACTTGGCATCCATCTGTCTTATAAGTGTCTGCGGCTACATCAAAGCTGAATACGCTGAACAGAGCAAACCGCAGCACTGGGCCTCAGCTAAAACCGTAATTAAAAACCCAGCCAGCGTACAGTAAGAAGGCTTGCGAACGTTCAGATGCCAGTGGCATGCGAGACATCTCTCGTAAGGTTTCACGGTGCATATTAAGTTATAAAATGGCTGTGAGAACCAGCGGTTTGGCCGTCTGCCCAATCCCAGATCCACCGCTCTTATCCCCATGTAATGAATGAAAAGCGTATCATGCAAGTTAAATCAGATTCATCCTGACCGCTCCAGTGAAACGGCTGTTCATTTCCTTTGCTGGCATTTTCTCCACTGCCTCATGCTGGCTGGATGTTACTGGGTTTGGATCGGGTCTCTCTTCCCAGCACTCACATGCTCACACGTCTTTTTCTGGCCCATCTTGGGTTTCTCCTCCATTTTGTTGACTTTGCTGGCTTACATTTGGCTCTGGGCTCTCAGGGGTTAGTTACTTCAATGCAGTGCGAAAGTATGTAGAGAGCGCTGGCTTCAGGCCATTTTTGTCCCACGCCAGTGAAAATAATGTAAGGCTCAGATTCTCCAATACTGTACTTATTGTAAACAGCCTGAACGTGTAGAAACACTTGGCACAATGGCCAACAATATCAAGTTTGGTGATCTGAGCTCAATAAGACATTCCACTTCTATTTAACAATTACAGTGATGTCATCTTTCCTCATAACATTGTGAAAGTTGCATGGAATCTGGGTCATTCGTATGCCTTGCTTTGAACAAGACATTCCTGTAACATTATTAAGATTCATGAATATTGCTGAATATTAACAAAAAAGCCAACTAAAGGCTATGCACTCAGAAACCCAAGTCTAATCAAATATCAATAAAAATCAATTAAAAGATACTGCAAATTAGTGCATGGAGTGGCAAACTGATCACATTCATAGTAATAATAATTACTAATGAAAAGCAATAAATAAATATATATATATATATATATATATATATAAGGCCTCTCTCATCTTTTTAAGTGGAAGAACTTGCACAATTGGTGGCTGACTAAATACTTATTTGCCCCACTGTATATATATATATATATATATGCTACTGAACATTAACATTATCACTATTGTCCACAAAAAATATGCAGTTTACTTAATTGGTCCTGCTAGTGGGGGATGTTGTCACACTATATGGGGTAAGGGGGTAACACACAAAATATCAGCAAAAAATATATGTATTGTATATGTTATTGTATTGTCTTAATGACTTTTGGTCTCTACACAGTACCTAATTTATGTATCATAGTATACAGAATATATAGAATAACATACATGGCAACCTCATCTGACGCTTATGAAAAATATCCTCGTCCTCAGAACACAGTACAAACTTTTGGTTAAAAAAAAAATATATGGCACCTGCCTGAATACATCCCAGTGTAGTTGTATTGTGTTTACAGCTATTAAAAATATATATGATGATATTGACATTTTTGTTCAGAGGTGGAAAGCCTCACAAAAATGTCCTTATCTGAACTCAGAGTCTGAAACAAACATACAAAACCACTGTGCAGTTGAACTTTTGACTCAAAATATTAAAGTTACTGATTTATAGATTCTTCTAGCAGCTTCCCCATGTGAAAACTAGCCCTGATTTTTTTTTCTCTACAATTTGAAAGAAAAACACACACACAAAAACACTTCCTTCTCATAACCACCAATTAAAATCAAGTCTGAAGCACTACTAATTCGGGTTGCCTCATTAGTGGTGACAATAGTGCATCAAAACAGAGCAGACTCTGCTATCTTCTTGCTAATATTAAAAGCAAAGAAGACCAGACGTTTGCCCTTAATAAAAATAAGAGCAGTAAATACAGTGAATCTCAACCAGAATTCAAAGGCTTCAAAAGGATTTTTAGGAAATAACAACTTAAAATTTCAGGTGGTTTCTCACACTATCATATGGCTTTAGAAGTCATATACAATAAATATATACACTACCTTTTGGAGCTGGACAGCCCCGGCACTCATTTATTAAACTAAATAACTAATTTCATGCCCCACAGGGAAAAAATAAAAAAATAAAAAATCAGGTTTTGAACGACATGAGGGTGAGTAAACGATTAGTATGCTTGCAGATCTTAGATTTAGTCCATCGTCAATTGACTAGCCTATTTTTGCTTTAACTGAAATATGTTCTTTCTGTGATGAATAGGATTAGCTGAATAATAAGGCAAGCTGAATTCAAGGTATGCTTTTAGAGCTTTTATTCAATTAAAGTTTTCACATTTCCTATCCACAAAGGTATGAGCTATGTTTACTTGTTTGAAAAGGCTGAAGCTATCTAATAATTCCTAATTTGCACCGGCGTGCAGAAATGGCCATAAAACAAACAATATATGAGAGTAAAAGCAGGATTTCAGTGCCGAGAAGTTCCACTAGTTAGGGTGACTGGCTGGTAATTTTCTCTTTGCAGTCTGAATAATGTGCCATGACTGTTTATCCTGTTTCTCCACCTAAATGTATGAATCCATAAAAGAGGCCTCCAACATACTGATTCAATTATTCAATGTGAAATGCATTTCATTTCTTGCTGAAAAAGAGGAGTTGTTTATTATATCAAGTGTGAATGATGAATAAATTGCGGATAGCTGTGGTCTCCAACAGCCTTGAGTGATGAAGCTAAAACCTGTTCAACATGCTAGACGTGTCTGAACAGACTGAATGCCACCTGGTCAGACGCTCTAGCTGATCTCGCAGATCTCACAATAAATCAGTAAATAATGACAAAATGTACATTTTTAGGTGAACTATCACTTTAAGGCCTGTTCACACTAAAGGTGTGACCACGTTTACCACTGTTCGGCAAATTTGACTTTTGACTTTTCAGACTAAAACACACATTTCGCATGCCATCATTGAGACACCAGCCTGTTTTTTTTCTCCATCACATTGGGAATAAAGTAGCGCAACCAATAATATCCATGATTTTAGTCACATGACTAGAGCTATCACAAACAGTGCTGGGTAGATTACTTGCAAACTGTAGTCCGTTACTGATTCCAACTAATAATTTATTGCTATTGTGTGAATTATAAGTAATCATGTAATCAATAAAAAGTAACTGTAATCTGATTACCAGCATTTTAAACGGTAATATCATCTCATTACAAGTCCTTGATTTTTGGAATCTGATTACGTAATCCAGATTACATGTAATCCGTTACTACCCAGCACTGATGACAAACTAGTGGAGCTCACAAACTGTTTTTCAGAGAACAGCTCATCTAGGCAACACACTTGTTTTATTAAGCAGATTTTACCTATATTTACAAAAGTAAAACTTATAAACCAAAGAAAGTCAGAATCAGAGGGTGGTATCAGCGAAAGCGGCTCATTAACGGTGAAGTCGCCATGCTGCTAACTCACAACAGTGCTGCGCACTAATTAGCCCGCTAACGCTACCTCCCCGGCTCATCAGAACGCCTTTGTGCCTTCAGTGACAAAAAAAAACTAATATTTTCTTTCCCCAAACTAATGAGCTCCATTGGAAACGGAATAACAAGCTTTTCACGGGATGCCATGTGTAATAGCGTCCATGGGTAGATTACTTGCAAACTGTAGTCCGTTACTGATTCCAACTAATAATTTATTGCTATTGTGTGAATTATAAGTAATCATGTAATCAATAAAAAGTAACTGTAATCTGATTACCAGCATTTTAAACGGTAATATCATCTCATTACAAGTCCTTGATTTTTGGAATCTGATTACGTAATCCAGATTACATGTAATCCGTTACTACCCAGCACTGATGACAAACTAGTGGAGCTCACAAACTGTTTTTCAGAGAACAGCTCATCTAGGCAACACACTTGTTTTATTAAGCAGATTTTACCTATATTTACAAAAGTAAAACTTATAAACCAAAGAAAGTCAGAATCAGAGGGTGGTATCAGCGAAAGCGGCTCATTAACGGTGAAGTCGCCATGCTGCTAACTCACAACAGTGCTGCGCACTAATTAGCCCGCTAACGCTACCTCCCCGGCTCATCAGAACGCCTTTGTGCCTTCAGTGACAAAAAAAAAACTAATATTTTCTTTCCCCAAACTAATGAGCTCCATTGGAAACGGAATAACAAGCTTTTCACGGGATGCCATGTGTAATAGCGTCCGTTATTATATGTGACTTTCCCCTCTTCCGAACGAGAAATGAAAGTCGAGGTCTCCTAAAACTAAAACACTTGAAAGTGATGCTTGACTATTGCAGCTGCAGAACAGGATCTTATTTCCTGCATTGGCTTTTGGAGTGAAATATGAGCTGGACAACTTGCACACATCACTCCCTGTTATTTTCTGACTGGGTTTTCTATTACGGAGAGGAGAGAAACATATTATACTCTCAGCTCTCTTCATGAGTTATCAGTCTCATGAAGAGAGCTCTCACTCTCTGTAGGAGGTACTGAACAATCCTTGAGTCAATCTGAAGCTCCTGTCCATCATATACTAGATGTTCCTCACACACTGCTAGCATCAGGAGGTCAGGACAGCTGGACTTTCATTAAGAGCTGCCACTGCTGAAATCTCCTGTGCTCATGCGAACAATGACACATCTGAGTACAGAACATTTACCAGATTCAGCAATTAACATAACTAATGACTAGAGTGTTGTTTTCTAAGGAAAATATAAATGGTAGACAGTGATACGAGCGTTAAAGGGGTCATGAACTGCCTGTACTGTTCTCTGAGGTCCACTTATAATGTTATCAAGATTTTTACATCTAAAAACATCATAATTTAGATGTAATAAGCTATTTTCTGTTCTGTTTTAACCCCCCTCATCAGAACACTCTGTTTGAATAGGCGTGGAGGATTTTAGACTCGGAAGTAAACGCCCACTGCTTTGATTGGCTAATAGATGTGTATGTTTGACAGCCTAACGTTACATTCCTCTTAGACCACTGCTGTGATTTAGGTCAAAATCGTAAAAATAACTCGAGATATATTAAAGGTGGGGTAAGTGATTTCTGGTAGCCAATGTTGACATTTGAAATCACCAAAACAAACACGCCCCTACCCCAAAAGGGTCTCGCCCCTATTTTGATAGCTCCGCCCCATACATACGTACGCAACCCAGGCAACGATTAGTTGCAAAACCAATGTTACACCGTGTCTACACCGGATGCGAGTGGCGCTCATTATAATCAGTGATGCTGTCTACACCATATATATATATATATATATATATATATATATATATATATATATATACATATCTATGGTCTACACTGGATGCGGTGCGTTGAGTTCTCTCCAGCGCTGGAAAGCTGATTCGATATTTACACGGGTCCTACTTCTTGCCTTAAGCCTTCTTTTGTTCCGCAGACGTTTTCCTCTTTTGTTTTTTTCCGCCATCTCTATCTTTCTATGGGATGATATTAGACTCAAAATGATTAATAGATGCACGCACAATTATCCATGCACTGCATACATTTTATACATGTATCTTACTAACCACAAACAAATGCCTTTCAGTTTGAGTCTGTGGAATTCGGGATTAAATGATTGTGCAGCGATTTGAACAAATACAGACATGTTTGTGTATAAAAATGTTCTGTTCTGCATTAATATATCATAAATTGCTCATGCAAAAATGAATCCGTGCATACGTGGATCAGGTGACACGTTGGTAGTTGTGTGTGTGGGGGACGTGAAATGCTGTAAACTGCGAAAATGAAGTCTCAAAATCCAAATGAACTGAACAAGATCGACTCGAACTAGACGTCAATTAATGCACGCGTGTCACCTGATCCACGTATGCACGGATTCATTTTTGCATGAGCAATTTATGATATATTAATGCAGAACAGAACATTTTTATACACAAACATGTCTGTATTTGTTCAAATCGCTGCACAATCATTTAATCCCGAATTCCACAGACTCAAACTGAAAGGCATTTGTTTGTGGTTAGTAAGATACATGTATAAAATGTATGCAGTGCATGGATAATTGTGCGTGCATCTATTAATCATTTTGAGTCTAATATCATCCCATATCTTTCTGTCGCTCGGCTCGGACTGAACACTCTCTGCTCCACATCATGAGTAGATACGCCCCTTACTGCTGATTGGCTACACGTTTGTTTGCTAGTCGGCCCGAATCAGTTTTCTAAAGCGTTTTTGAAAAATTGCTTACCCCACCTTTAAGCGATCTGTAACAAGAGACAAAACAATAGTGACCACATCATAAAAACAGTTACTCAAGCTTGTGTGGTGCAGCATTGTCGGATCCCGCATATGCTGTTCTGTGTCAGCTGCACCACGCGGACACGTTTTCTACATTGTTTACGCTTTGATTTGAATAAAAACAACGTATCTGCGTGGAGCAGCTGACACAGAACAGCATTAGCTGTTTACGTTTAGTGGATACTCTCCAAAATGGTTCCAGGATGACGCAGAGGAGATGAATTGCTGAATAAAGTAGTTATTTCTGTTTCCTTTGCATATAAAAAATATTCTCGTAGCTTCGTAAAATTACGGTTGAACCCCTGATGTCACATGGATTATTTTACCGATATATTCTCCTTGCTAGTTTCTGGACCTTGATCGTTAGTGGTTCAACGGATCACAAATCTCACGGTTCGGATCACATTGTGATTTTTGACCCACGGATCGGATAATTTTTCGGATCAGCAAGAAAAGAAAAATATTTCAATTTAACTTGCGTTTACCTGAATGATTGTCGAGATGGGTATTTTGTCATGACTTTATGTGTCTGTTCAGAGGACTCAGAAGAGGATTCCGCTCAGTGTTCGCGCGCCGTCTGAAACGCGTGCACGCTTCATGTGTGTGCGGCTGTGCACGTAGAGAACAGTGAATCGAGTACCGAATCGAGTTCATTTTCGCCTTCTCTCTCTGGAATTGTTTAAAATTCGCTTGCTTGTGTAAATACGAACAAATTATAAACTTATACTCTATTATGGTTAAATTTTGCAATTAATCCACGGATCACATGCATGCCTAACCGTGGGGCTTGGTCCGTACGGATCACGGATCAACTACGATCCGTTTAACCACTATTGATCGTGGTAATTACATTGCTGTCTATGGAGGGTCAGAGAGATCTCGGAATGCATAAAAAATCATTTGTGTTCTGAAGATGAATGGAGGTCTTACGGGTTTGGAACGACATGAGGGCGAGTATTTAATGACAGATTTTTCATATTTGGGTGAACTATCCCTTTAAAACATTTTAAGTGTTTTTTTAACCCATTGCTATGTGGTTGCTAAGGTTTCTAAGTGGCTTTTATCCTGTTGCAATGTGGTTGCCAGGTTACTGCTATGCTGTTGCTAAGATATTCCAAGTGATTTTTAACCTGTTGCTTTGCTAGGGTTTTCTGAGTGTTTTTAGCATGTTGATGTGTGGTTGTTCAGGTACTGCTATGTGTCTGCTATGGTGTTTTGAGTGTTTTTTTGGGGGTGTTGCTATGAAGTTGCTAGGAAGTTATTATGCAGTTGCTAGGGTTTTCTGAGTGTGATTTATTTTATCATGTTAGTGGTTGCTATGCAGTTACTAAGTGTTCAGTGTAGCCCATTGCTGTGTAAGTGGTTGTGAGGATGTTTTAAGTGGTTGGTTGACTGTTACTAAGGTGTTCCTACCCTGCGGGAAAAAAAAATATATATATATGATCTTCTGCTCCCTCTTTCAATGCAAGTCATGGGATTGTTTTGGCTGTTTTATAGTCTACCCTGTAACCTTAGAGATGAAATTTTGTTATTGACCAAATACTTATTTTCCACCATAATTTGCAAATAAATTCTTTAAAAATCCTACAATGTGATTTTTCTGGATTTTTTTTCCTCATTTTGTCTCTCATAGTTGAGGTATACCTATGATGAAAATCAGGCCTCTCTTATCTTTTTAAGTGGGAGAACTTGCACAATTGTTGGCTGACTAAATACTTTTTTTCCCCACTGTATAATGAATACAAATAAACGCGCTGTCTGTCTGTGCATCAAATCTGCTGTAACCTGATTTTTATCCAGACGTACTGAGAAAACAACTTTTCTAGCCTTAACTGTTCTGACTGTGGCTTGTAAACAGACCTAATGAAAATAGTTTGTTCCCAACTTAATCTGAGGCTTCATACCCATGATGCAAAGCTTAGGAGAAATGCCAGTCCTCATCTCTAGGGCTTTTGTTGTGCAATTCTTTTTTTTTTTTTTACTCTGCATGGCATAGTTTTATCAAAACATTGAATTTTTAATGCAATCAGGCCACAATATTTTCAGGAAAAAGCTATTTGGAATATAGCAGGGTCAAAAGCATTTGAAGGAAGCATTACAATGAGGATTCATTTATGAATTATGCCTGGACTAACACTGTAGCTCCAAAATACACTGTGAAGACAGGATAATATAGTTCTTTCAAAATGCTAGAGATTAAATAAATAGATATTTTGAGTATATACTTAAATGTTGCTTTCAGTATACATTCTTTGCTATCTACACCAGTTACCTTGCCCTTCCTGTTTACATGACACATGATTATTAGTATTTGACAAAAATACTTGAAAAAAAAAAATTTAACCCTATATTATTAATCTTTTAATAACATATGATATGCTATATTATTACATTATGCAATTAATCTTTTAATACTATATTATTCCCAAACACATACATAAATGCCTAAATAGTAACACAATATTACACATTACTTTGAAAGTAACCCCAAAATGGACTCTGTTTTTTCCCCATCAGCATACAGTTATGTAACTTGTCTAAACTGTTTCTGTTAGTTTCTGAAGACTCTAAAAATTGTGAAAATGAAACATTACAAGTATGTTTCAAGCCCATTGCTAATGAAGCCTTCAATGTCAAGCAGAATTCCTTCAGCCATTCGTTTCCCATGTTCTGTCAGCTCCTGTGAAGGGAAGCACTGAGAGCCAAACTTCTGCTCAGCCGTATCCGCCTCTCACACTCACTACTGTAATCTGCTCTCAGCTCCAATTCAGACTCAACATCGTCACTGAAAGGCACCTTGGAGAGACGCCATGTTTAGTTGGGTGTATGGCACATTAATGAACGAATGTGAGCCTTTTAATATACAGATATATATAAGATACAATCAACACAGATTATTCATGGGGGGGGCACTGCCCCCACAGACGAGAGCCAATAATGATTTTGTCTGAGCTATAAGATTCACCCTCGGCTTCTGACAGCTGAAGTGGATCTAGTAAAATGTGCGATCGCATCGCCGATTACTCTTGAGAAACTTAAAGATGAAGTAGGCTACAGAAGGACAAATATCCAAACCTTTTCAGACTACTGCAGTTTGCACTCAAGCTGCCCATTGGTTCGGCTACATCAGAAAGTTTCTCAGTTATGAGGAGAATCTGGCTCCGATCTTCAGTGGCACAGGACAGATTCTCAGATCTTTCTTTACTGCACATAGAGAACGATTTGACTGAAAAACTATCAGAAGAGAAGAGATAGTAAAAGAAAGACAGTGGTCCCAATATCCCAGAGGTCCCCAACAACCGGGTCGCGACCCACTACCGGGCCGTGGAAGAATTGCTACCGGGTTGCAAGAACGTTCTGGGAAAAATGTGTATAGATATGACACTGTTATTTATTTATGTTAATGATTGTTCGAATTATTCGGTTTTTTCTTTGTATGCGATTGATATGGAGTAGCAATTTGACAATTTCATGTTAAATAAGTAAATGAAAGATTGCTCTGATCTGTCACATATTAGGAGTTAAACGGATCACAGTTGATCCGTAACACGTACGGATGAGACCCTACCGTTCGGCACGCACGTGGTTCGCAGATTAATTTGCCAATTTACACGTACAAGCAATTTTAAACCACTAGAAGAAGAAACGAAAGAGACCACAATTTGTTACTTAGGCGCTGTTCTCGCACACAATCAAAGCGCGCACAAGAGACGTTGTGACGAGTGGGGGCGGGGCCGAGAGCCGTGGGAACGGAGCAAGGCCGGTGGAGTAATTGATCATGAGCGACATTTTGTGATTGTTTATTTATTATTAAAGTTTTCTTAAATGTTCGCCGGTCCCCGCCTCCTTCTTCCCATGACTACAAACGTGCAGTCTCGGGAGTACCCCCCGGCCTGCGAGGGGCGATGGGGGTATGTGACGAGTGGGGGCGGGGCCGAGAGCTGTGGGAACGAAGTGAGGCCAGTGGAGTAATTGATAATGAGCGACACCTGGGCGACTCACCGGTTTCGAGTCCCACGGAGGAGCTCCGGAAGGATAAAAGGAGGAGTTACAACAGTGAAAGACGAGAGAGGACCAGGCCTGGACTTTATTTTGTGTTTTGGTTCTGTTTGTGCACGACAGTCGTCCACGAGGGGCTGTCGCGCTATTTTGTGTTTGTTTATTTTATT
>NW_015505695.1:659793-662331 GCF_001515645.1 Sinocyclocheilus grahami
GTCCCACGGAGGAGCTCCGGAAGTATAAAAGGAGGAGTGACGACAGTGAAAGACGAGAGAGGACCAGGCCTGGTCTTTATTTTGTGTTTTGGTTCTGTTTGTGCACGACAGTCGTCCACGAGGGGCTGTCGCGCTATTTTGTGTTTGTTTATTTTATTATTAAAGTTTTCTTTAAATGTTCGCCGGCTCCCGCCTCCTTCTTCCCGACTTACGAACGTTGTTACAGACGTGTTTCAGACAGTGCGGAAATACCGAGTTGCATATACATACACATAAAATTAGCCTATGTCAAAAACCTTCACGGCATTGTCATTCTCTGTGCTTTAAATTAGTTTTTTTCTTGCTTATCCAAAAAAATTGTCCAATCTCTGACAAAAAAAAAACACAATATAATGCATTAAACCACTAACTAACGCTATTATAATTATATATAATAGCCTAATATATATATATATATATATATATATATACCAGTACTTACCAGTATATATTGGGTTTTTCCCCTACCCAGACTTTTTAACTCCAATATTATATTTATAAAAGTGTTAATTAATTAAAAATTAAGATTGTACATTGCATTGTCCATAATAAATACATTTCTAGTATATAGTTTTTATATTTATCAGAATATTTTTTATTAATGTTAAGAATATGAATATATTTTTTGAATATTAATTTATGTTTATATTATATCAATATAAAATGTTAATACACGTATCAGAAAATGTTAAGATCAGAAATGTTATTAACTTGAATCTACAGTAATCAAAAATGAGGGTGATCAAGGCCATGATCAAATCTTTAGTCCAGGAGATGAGATAAATGTTTTAATAGATGAACCATAGTTTGAGGAAATTCAAGTAGTCAAGAATACTGCTAGACTGAAGAATCACCAATATATGATGGAACTCTAGCGTTATGTTGGAGATTGCAGAGATGCATTTGTAAAATATATACAAGTCATTGGGCTCAATTTAGCAGAACTATTATGGAGGCAGATGCATGGTGACAAACATGATTCAGACTGAAGCAAAGTAGAGTACGATTAATATGTGGATGAATTACAGAACAAAACAACAGTCTCAGATGAACAGAAAAATTAAATGTTTCAGAGCTCAAACATGCACAGAAAAATCTGCAGTCTGTCCTGGTGTTTAAGTGTTTCTCTGATAGAATAGGCCTAATATCTGTGTAAGAATGATTTAATATGCCTGGCTGCTTATTCAGACAAGCCTGACCACGGCATATTAGGGACAATGCCATCACTTTTATGAGGATAATTCATTTGTCGGGTATTAAATGGCCTGTGGAACCGAACGACGGAGGATAAGAGGCACAAGGTTATGGTGGGTAACTAAAGCGACCCTCTTCTGAAGATTTACTTCACCAGAGATTCAAAGAAGCAACTTTATGACAGAATAGAACTGAACACTTAAACCAGTCTGCACCACATAGTGTGTACTAAACACTAGGCCTTCGAGACAAATACTTCTTTAAAAGTTTCAAACTAGCTGTTGACAGAACAACAAATGAAATAGCTGTAGATCTGGCAATTTTCATTCTCTGAAAGTGACCAGTGACACTTCTAGTTTTTAAATAGAAGGAAAGGCTTTGACAGCTTCTGCAGATGGTTTCTATGCTGTTGAAAAACCAACTGTTAAGGCCAAGTACACACTACAGGAAAGAAGGTCGAAGCCCCGCACACATTTAAACACTCGGTTTCTTGTTCTCTGTCATGTTGACAGGTTCTGACTTTACACAACCAACCTCAGATATGTGTCAAATACAAGGTCATTCTCATCACCAACTGCAGCAAAGATCAGAAAATCATAACCCAGACTTTGCCAACAAACAACATGGAGTACAAGCAAAGAACAACTCGTTAATTGGTTAACGGAAAGCTACATAACATGAAAAGCTATAACAGATGTAATGGGACATTTCATGTAATTTTACAGTAAAATACTTTTTTTTTGCCATCTTACAATTTACAGTGAAAAACAGTAACTTAGCATTCCCAGAATTCTCTGTGTGACACTTTATATTTGATGGTATTTCATTGATTGTTTCGTGTTATAGTAGTTATGTACATTTGGGTTTTATGTTACATCTTATGTTGTTAATTTAATGTTTATTGCACTATTTTACTGTAATAAACTTGTATGTGTGCAAATATAAATAAATTATATGCGTGTTATTAGGGCTGTAGTACTCGAGTCCGGACTCGAGACATTTTTCTATGGTCTCGGACTTGTCTCGGACTCGTTAGTGTTTGCACTCGGACTTGGTCATTGGACTCGCCAAATGTTCTTGTTGGTCTCGACCGAGTCCAGCAATATGCTTTTTTTTCTCCTTCAAAACAAAACCACATTTGCATGTCGCGCCTGAAAACGCGTGGAAGACGCTAGGCGCGCCGCTTTCTGCTTCTTTCCAAAGCACTCTGTAGCCTGTGCTCCCGTGTCGTTTGCCGTTGCTCAGCAACTATGACCTGCGGCTCTCCATGAAGACGCGGAAGTTTCAGCAAAGGATAAATGGATT
>NW_015505695.1:665792-676430 GCF_001515645.1 Sinocyclocheilus grahami
GCATATTGAAGGAGAGGCTTGTGTAGGTGGTTCGACACTGCAGATTGATAAACCAATAAAGAAAGCAAATAGAGAGAGAGAGAGTCATATAACCATGTGTCTGTGCCGTGTTTTTAGTCACTCGTCTGCCCAATCACATATTCTCACTAAAATGTCTGTTCAATTACTGCTGCCCTGTACCTTCATTACTGGCATTTCATTCCATGCAATAATCATCAGTTTACATTCTACAATCATGTGCAACAAATACAACCTTACAAAATAAACACTGTGCATGACAGTACTTTATTAAATATATATTTTTATATATATTTATATTTCTTCACATTACAACAACAACAATGACAACAACAACAACAACAATAATAATAATAATAATTATAATAATAGTTAAAGCTGCAAGCAGCGATGAAAGGGCCCTCGCACCCGGGCTCACCGCCACCCGGTGGCTTTAGGAAAACAGCTAACGGTGGGCAATATGCATTTAAAGTGATAAATATAGGAGGAATATGTCAAAGTCATTTATATGTGCCAAACTTCCTGCTGCCAGCTGATGGCGCTATGACTGTAACTGAATGTTGGCATGTAGATGTGTTCAGGCCAGGACTCTTATCAAACATTTTAAGTTTGGGGCAGATTGGACACTGCATGCCTGAGTTACATCAACTTCCTGTTTCACTGCATTAAAGGGGTCATCGAATGCCCATTTTCCACAAGTTGATATGATTCTTTAGGGTCTTAATTAAAAGTCTATAACATACTTTGGATACCCTGTTTCACTGCATTAAAGGGGTCATCGAATGCCCATTTTCCACAAGTTGATATGATTCTTTAGGGTCTTAGTTAAAAGTCTATAACATACTTTGGATACAATTTCTCAACGGTAGTGTAAAAAACACCCTTTTTTACCCTGTCAAAATCAGCTCTGTTTTCAGCACGCCGTTCTAGTCCGTATTGCTTTAAATGCTAATGAGCTCTGCTCACCCCGCCCCTCTCTTCCATGGGGTGACGAGCAGACTGTAAACTTCAGCTGCGAAAATCCTCTGCATCTTCAGCGGCTCAGATGTCGGGAGTAAATGACGACTGCTATGTTCATTATTACATCCAGCAACAAAACACCTCAATCGATTAATCGGAGACATTCTTGTCTTCCCCTGCACCGGAGTCGACACAATGGCGGACAGCTCTCAGCTCACTCAGGGCGGGTCTTAAGGTAAGATGGACTTGTCAATCAACTATCGTGGGAGCGGCCTGTGCAGAACTACGTCATTCTGACAGGAATCTCAGAACAGCCTGATTTGAGAAAGGGGATTTTAAAATTGGGTATTTTATAAAAACCACTGGGTGGATTTTTATCATTATAGGGTGAATGTGTACACACACTTCCAACACACATTTATGTTCAAACAACAGCAAAAGTGAATTTTACATCCGATGACCCCTTTAATAGCATGTTTTAGCACTTAGCTAAGTGTTGTTAGCATGTTTTAGCATGTTTCTAGCATGTTGCCAGCCTATTTAACACTTGCTGACGCTTTTTAATAGGTTGTTAGGAGTCCATAACAGTGTTAAACATGTCACTTCCTGTTGCGAGCAGGTGGTGCTATGACTATAACTGAATATGAGTATGTAGATGTGTTCAGGACAGAACTTGGAAGTTTGGGGCAGTTCGGACATTGCTTGCCTGAGTTACAGCAACTTCCTGTTTCATGGCGAAACATCAAACTTTGTAAGGCCGCCAGGGACACGCCCTTTGACGAAAACTCAAGATCTTCGCAATTTAACATCACAAAAGCCTTAAGATAACCCTCACCAAATTTGAAGATGATCCAATTAAAACTGCAGGAGGAGTTTGTCAATGTACGAGGCCTGGAAATGGCAAAAACTGCACAAAAATCGTGCACACATGACATGGTCTTAGAAAATGTTTCATAAAATTCACAGTTTTAGAAAATGAAAATTTGAAATGAAGCATTAGTAGACTTGTGGCTTTAGCTTCATTGTGTTTCTAAAAGCGTATACCACAGCAACATATTTTTTATACATTTAAAAAATGTTTTTAATATTTTTATTTTAGTTTTTTATGTTTGAGATTATATATCTCTATTATCATAACAGTCTGAGTAATTCTGATTTTTGAACAGTAAACTTTGAAGTGTCAGCTTTGTGAACATATGTTGATTATGTATCTAGTCAGAAAGAGTTACTGAGCAGCAACCTTTTTATTTTGGGTATGTCATTTGTGTCTTCATGCCGAAAATGGGGGGTGACAGCAAAGGGGTTAAATACAGTCTACAGGCTTAAACTCTGACCTTGATAGCAGAATCTAAGGCTAAGACTGAAATATACTAAAACAAATACTTCATATATGATATGAGTTATTTCCTTCTGTTTTTTTCTTGGAACTTAAGAATCAATATCTACAATCCCCCTGCATTTTGTCCACAGCACAATCAATAAAGAGCTTATCTACCTGTTGGTAATGACTGTGTTTGGTCTTTCAAGTGTAATATCAATACTACAATACAGTTCTGAATTCATCATAAGGGCTTTTGGAAACTTAAAGGCAATAAAAAAAATGAAAAGTTCTACACACTTATTTAATAAACCTTGCCAAATACGATGTCTAACCCCAAAATATCTTAAATAATACGCCATAAGAATAGGAATCCATGTATCATTCGTTCACTCATTTTTTATTTAATATTGAAAGTAGAAAATGAGAAAACAGCTCCCTTTTCGTTTTTTTTCCCCCAAGAAACGAAAAACAAGAATTCGGCTTAATTTTTTGTTTTTCGTTCAGGAGTAGATAATTGAATAAACAGCTTGAATATCCGATTTCTACATGTGGGCGGGAATTAAACGCCCCTCACTGCTGATTGGTCCACCGAAGATCAAACCGTGCCGTCATCAGTTCTTCCACAGTTCCACGAGGCAGAATAATAGTCCTCCACTGCTGCAGGTGTACGGTTTCTTAATGTGCTTATTGCAACTACATTTCATCTTTTTCTCATCAAACAACCAGATTAATGAATAGCTCGACACAATCAGTTCCGGGGCAGAGTCTAGACAGCACTTTCTTCTATGTAGACCAGCGGTTCTCAAAGTGCCAGAGGGTCCGCGAAAAAATTTGCTACAGCCTACCATATTTTCCAGACTGTAAAGTCACATTTTTGATATGCTGTGATTTATTCCAAAGTGACTTATTTGATACATTTAACGTCAGATAATCTAAATGTAGACTTCTAAAAGTAGGTGCGTCAAGTATTTGCTTAGCGTGTGCCAAAAAGATGCTCAACAGGCGCACTAAAGCAGCACATTTTGCTGTTTTTTTATTTTTCAAAAGCATGACATTGTGTTGTTTTGAACGTACACAAATAAAAATATAAATTTTTACCATACGACTATAAATGACAGTATCATTTCCCCTGCCGAGGAAAAAACTCAAGTTAACATCAATTAATAGGCCTAGGCCTACTCAATATTAATTAAATAAACTCAGCAAAAACAAAGTTATGACTGCATATTTGCTGTACACTTCAATACTGGTCTGCGTTTTGACTGTAGTCGCGTTTGTCTGCTAAGCTATTTAGTTTACTGAGTTTATTTAACCCATTGCAACATCGGAACTGTGTGAACTACACTGTAAAAAATAAGTGTAATTTTAACGGTAAAATTTTGTAAAAACGCTTAAAAACTGTTAATAGGTTAACAGTAAGTTCCCGTATTATATACAGGGAAACACTGTAAAATATCTAACCAGACATTTCATGTAATTTTACAGTAAAATGCTGTTCATTTTACAGTTTTTAGAAGTAAAAATAACAAATCAATGTATAATTTACAGTCAAAAACTGTAAACTGATATTCCCAGAATTCCCTGCATGACACTCCACATTTGAAAGTATTTTTTTTTTAATAGCTTTTGTTATTAGTTATGTATATTTGGGCTTTATGTTACATCTTCTGTTGTTTAATGAAAGTTTAATGCATTATTTAAGTATTATGTGTGTTACCATGATGGTGTTTTGTGTTTGCATGAATGACTCTGTGCACCTTCTATATATTAGTATATACTTCTGCTTGTGGCGAAGCTACTTGTGATGAGCTTTGATTCTTCGTGTGGCTTTCTCTTTTACCACCTGCATTATTATGGTGGTTGTCAGTATGTTAAAGGTACAAAACAGATTTGAATAGCAGTGTGCATTGTTGAATTTACTGGTTTACATTCAAATTTTCTTGTTTGTAAATTACAGTTTTAGGCCGTAAATGTGTTTACAGTTTTTCTGTATTTTTTACAAAATTATTCTGGCAACCACAGCTGCCAAAATTATTTTGTAAAAACTACAGAATTTTTTTTACAGTGTAGGGGTAAATGCTCACCTTGTTCTAAAGTCTTATTACCTTCCTTTTTCGAAACACACACACACACACACATTGTCCTGCTCTCACTTGGCAGAGAATGGCAGAGATGGTGACTTTCACCTTTTTTTTTTTATAAGCGGATGCAAATCTGTCGTAAAATAATCCTATGCAACTTGCGGCGTATATTCCAAGCGTTCTTAAAGTGTAAATATGCTTTCGATTGGGGCAAATGAGGTCTGGTTTCACGTTGTGTCACGTCTGATCCGGACTTTGGTTCCGGTCCAGAGACGCGATGGCACGGAGTGGATCATATGCGGGAGTCCGCATATATTAAACACTTTTAAAACTACACAACCTCAGCATGATTATGATCACTATTTTGTTTTACTAAGAGTTTCATATTGAATC
The DNA here is from genome assembly GCF_001515645.1 of Sinocyclocheilus grahami. Classification (NCBI taxonomy): domain Eukaryota; kingdom Metazoa; phylum Chordata; class Actinopteri; order Cypriniformes; family Cyprinidae; genus Sinocyclocheilus; species Sinocyclocheilus grahami. Next base: position 670,566 of record NW_015505695.1, read on the forward strand.
TAGGGGGCAATCTATTAGACTGTGGCTGTTAAATGCGGCTTTACCGAGCTCAACGGCTCTGACCCGTGCAGATATAAACAAAACGCTATTGGCTAATTTAAAAAGGGGGCGGGGCTACTCGCCCTGTCTTCCTGTTTCAGTTGAAATTACGTCACCACATAGAATAAACGCTGCTGTTTCAAGGCACTTCAGGGGACCTTTAATGAATTCTGTGGGGTTTGGTGAGAAGGACAGATGTTCTTCTGATGTTCATGATGTTCTGGTGTTCAGTTCTTTTGGTTTACTTTTAAATAAAAACTACTTTGACATCGAGTTGAGTCTTCACCTGATGCAAAATCTGAAGTCAAACCAGTTCACGATCACTGATCCAGCAGAGCTTGACTATCTGTCTGGTTAGCAGACACACGAGAAAGGTCCTCTCCATCTTTCTCCAGCGCTCTAAAGGTTATCTGATGTCACGGGATGCTCTCTTATCTATCATCAGAGCATTTGTCCTTGACTTCAAATGGTTTCATTTATTTTCCATGTATGACCTCCATAGTCCACAGATCGACGCGCTTAAGGCATTCACAGCCAAATCCACAAAAATAAGTAATCTCTTTCAAGTTGCCAATCTTCTGTGCATCTCAAATGTCTGTTTCGCTCTTGAAAAACTTTTTAAGTGAATCTATAAATGCTGAATGCTTGTTTCTTAACAACACCGTACCCAGCAGATTCAGAAAAAATCAATTTAGCACAGAAATCCAACCCCTTTTTAGCAAAGATCACTGCGTACACCAGCCATTATATCTGCTCATCTTCAGAACTCTTTGTTCTTCCCACTGTAAAAGTTCTATTGCTTTGCTCTGCAATTGTTTAATGGACTGTCTCTGCTGATTCCACAGGCTCCATTACTGCCATTAAAATAATTGCAAAGCTCGACTACATTCACTCCTTTTGTTAAGGAGCAGGAGAGCGATTTGACAGACGACTGCTTCTCGCAATTATCAGCTGGAGATTAAAACTCACGTCGCTGATATCGCAGGAACAATCGTGGAAACGTTCTGTAGGTCCGAATCTGCCACTTCATGTTCGGTTGTTATTTTATATTTCATTTTTTTCTGTTGGGAGTGAGAATGAGGAGGAGGTTTAAGGGGGGGGGGGATCAGTGAGCTGGAGAATAAAATCAGAAAGCATGACGATTTCATTAAATTAGGTTCGTAAAGATGAAGGAAAGGGAGGCGAGAGATGATGTACGGTCTCACTATTGGCCGCTCTCGTGTGGCCCTTCAGCGTGTTATCGCACATCGCATATGACTTCAATTAAGCTCGCGAGTAGCAGACCAAAATCTAATTTAGTCTAATATCTTGCAGTATTTGAGAGAATGAATGTATTATCAGATGTGTAATCTAGTATCTGATCACCGCTTGCTTTGGGACAATTAACAGGTAGCGCCAAACCTGACATAAATAAATGACAATAGTATAAAATCTATATACAGTGGGTACGGAAAGTATTCAGACCCCCTTACATTTTTCACTCTTTGTTATATTGCAGCCATTTGCTAAAATCATTTAAGTTAATTTCTTTTCCTCATTAATGTACACACAGCACCCCATATTGACAGAAAAACACAGAATTGTTGACATTTTTGCAGATTTATTAAAAAAGAAAAACTGAAATACCACATGGTCCTAAGTATTCAGACCCTTTGCTCAGTATTTAGTAGAAGCACCCTTTTGATCTAATACAGCCATGAGTCTTTTTGGGAAAGATGCAACAAGTTTTTCACACCTGGATTTGGGGATCCTCTGCCATTGCTCCTTGCAGATCCTCTCCATTTCTGTCAGGTTGGATGGTAAACGTTGGTGGAAGACGTTAATATGTCCGCATCAAAATACATTTACAAAAGTGATTTTATGTCCATAGAAAGCACATTAAATGCAAGGAAAGTGTCTACTTTTAAGGTTTCAAATAAGTTTTTGAAGAATAAAATGTCAAAAAAATTTTGAAATAATGTTACATTGTCATTCAGTGTAACACAATATTTATGTAAAAATTCAAACGCCATGCTTAATCTGACGTGTACATATTAAAATATCTAAAATAATAAGTGAGCATATTACATTTTATTGTGTTTTAAATTAGTAAAAAAATTCGTACTGACAAATGGGCAAAACCTAGGATAGTGGCAAATGTAAAAAAATTTATAATAACAACAAATTAGTATTTGGAGTGAAAGTAATTCGTTTTTTAATATGTCATGAATTGATTTTTGTTGTAAATATGCCTGACAAGATTGTTACACTGAATTACATTTTAGTGGGTCTCTTCTGTAAATCAGGGGGAAATGTATGATATTTATTTTTTTGCTCAGAAAAACAAAAACAAAAATACAATTACATGAAACAGAAAACGTTTTTTTTTTGTTTGTTTGGAAAAACAACAACAATTTAAAGCAGTATTGTTTTTATTCTTAAATCCTTTTTCGTCTTTGACCCACATACATAATATGAATGTAAATAATAATCATTTGTAATAATATTTATTTTTAGTCTTTTCAAAAGCATAACATATTATACTTAGAAATAATAATAAAAAACATTATATTTCTGACAACCCCATCAAATATATACAGTATTTAAATAAATATTTTTTTTTACAAATTGTTATTATTATTATTTGGTTTCACCTGATGGAAAATCCGAAGCCGTTTTTTGTCAGAATTTGTATTCTGTGCATAAGATATTATGACTACAGCATAACAGTCTTTCCAATCCTTTTAGTTATATTAATCAATTACAGGGGGAGAGTCTTCATCTTGTAAAAAAATGTTATAAAGGGTTTTCAAATTCTGAAATGATCCTTTCATTAAATATTAAATTTTCTTTCACTTATGAAATGATATCAGATATCCGCATTGAAGCTTTAAGCATGGTGGATTTCCAAGCTTTGGGCAGATTCAAATCCAACCACTAAAAGTTTGAAATATTTGACATTATTATGTCAATTTCTGTCAACATAGTGATTCAAATACTTTACAAATACAAGGGACTGCATGTGATTTGATTTGCTTGATGTACAACTTGAGTTACAAACAAAAGTCTCAAATCAGTAACGCATTATTAATATCTGACAGTGTAAAGCAGATTTAAAGTTGCGGACATGCATTGGGACGCATGCTAAACGATAGTTAGGAATCATTTGCAAAACATTAACGTTTAATACACCATGTTTAAGTAGTTATCCACATGATGAATTGTTCGGCATATGCGTTGCCGCTGCACAAACAATATTCATTTATATTTAATGACTGATCGCAGTTTATGGATCTCAGTTTGAGTTTCTCAAACAACTGTGCCATGTAATACACTTTGATAAATATTTATATGAAATCCATCAAGCAAATGTTCAATTTAAGAGATTAAAATACACTGGGGTATTATAAAGAAAAATGAAATTCACCGAGAAATTAATAATCTTGTCTGCATTATTCAACTAACATATAAAAAGCAAAGGCGACTACTGTATGGTCCATGAGTGGATAATTGAAAGCTGGCTGGGCTTATTGGGTGAGTTATAAATCAGATTTAATAATGCTCTCTAGGTCACGGACAGTGCTGAGTAAGGCTTTTACAGAGAGACTTATTGGCTGTGAGCGAGGGCAGTTTTCAGGTGTTGATATTGGACGGGACAGTCATACGGCGCTCTGCCCCGTTCAGCCAACAGAAGACGGGCCAAGAGCTCGAGTCCAGCCTCATTGCCATCGTTAGCACATTTTTCCACTCATATATCCTCTGACAACCCCGTCAAAGGACCTTAAAGATCCCTCACTAGGCCTTATTAAAAAGTCATAAAGAGTTGAGACTGGTGGATTTGAAATAAATTAATAAAACTAGACTTTTACACTTTCTTAAATACGACTGAGCAGCCCATAGAAAACGCACTACCGTGTGCAAGTCAACAGGAATGTTTAGCACTTTTTTTTTTTTATGTTTGTTCGTTAACCTGGCACACTGAAAACTATTTACTTTTTGAATTTGCTAGTAAACAGATAAGCAATACACACATAGTAACGCATTACGACATTTTGAAGTAGAAAAACTGAAATTGTATTTTCTAATGTACTTCTCAATGATCAGCAATGATCTTTGTTTATTTACAGTTTTTTTGTTTGTTTGTTTGTTTCAGTGCATGCAAAAATCCTAATTGATTTTTAAAAATCAGTTTATAAAAAATGATGTATAAATGCAATAAAATAAAAAATGAATATTTTTAATTTGTAACATTATTTTAATAATTATAAGTCAATAATATATTCATATGTAATTAATAATAAACATGTTTATTAATAATCATAAAATAAGCATGTACATTAATACAAATCATTATAATAATACAATAAAATAGGATTCAATTAATAAAATGTAAATTATTTCCGAAAAAGCAGCATCATTTGAGGTATCAATCATATAGATGAGTTATGTATACTGCAAAATAAAATCAAATGTATATTTATAAAATGATTGTTTTTCTCTTTTTTCTCTTATTCTCAATTACAAATATCTAAACATTCAATCAATTTACATGAAAAGCAAAATTATTTCAGATATGTTTTGTTTTCTAAAATATTTTTTATAAAAATTGAGTGACTTTATGCTTAAAACAAGGGAAAGAATAGAAGTCAAATAAAAAGGGGTTTATTTTTCTAACCCTACTGGCAGACTTTTGTTTTTCTTGTTGTAAGCGTAAAGTCACTTAATTTTGTTACATTAATATAATTAGATGCATTAAAAAAAGACAAAAATACTAAGGAAGAAAATGATTTTTTTGATGTGCACTTACTTTAGTCTGAGCAATAACACTAGTGAAGTTTATCTTACTAAACACTACTAAAATCTATTAACTTAAGTGAAGCTCTCAGTGCAGTTTTCAGTGTGTAATACGCTATGCCATGCATTGCAATAGGTCAGAGATTTTGCTTACTGGCGACAGGTGTCAGATTTGTGGTCCGACACTAAAGCTGCCATTGACAGACTATGAGAATCATCTGAGTGTGCAGCGGTCACTCGGCTGAGGAGGCCATAACAAGATTGGAGATGAAATCGGGCTCTGCACCATGTCCCGTGGCAGACCCTCGGCCTCGGCGCTGAGAAGGGCATCCAGGGTCTAGAGCACAGCATAAGGTGTCAATCACTCTCTGCTATCATTGCTTCTACAGGCGTGCAGCGGTGCTTCACCACGAGTGGCTCTTTGACAGTGAGCGTGTGTGGCACGAAGAGAATATAAATGCAGTGCACTTATATTCTGACTGATGACTACATATTCCAGTTTTCACATTTTTCAGCTGTCCGTCCATAATTAATATTTATATATTCAAATTTATAACAATATATGGATAGTTAACCCAGTGATTATTTATGTATTTGGATTTCATAAACAAAAGTCGAACTATCTGTTTGTCTGTAAATCTATTCTATTTATGTCTATCTATCTATCTATCTATCTATCTATCTATCTATCTATCTATCTATCTATCTATCTATCTATCTATCTATCTATCTATCTGTCTGTCTGTCTGTCTGTCTGTCTGAAAAAAGGAATGGTATCTGTCTAACTACTGTCTGTCTGTCTGACTATCTGTCTGTCTGTCTGTCTGTATGTGTCTGTCTGTCTCTCTGTCTCTCTGTCTGTCTGTCTGTCTGTCTGTCTATTTATCTATCTATCTATCTTTCTATCTATCTGTCTAACTACTGTTTGTCTGTCTGTCTGTCTGTCTGTCTGTCTGTCTGTCTGTCTGTCTATCTATCTGTCTAACTACTACTCTGTCTATCTGTATATATATCAGTCTGTCTGTCTATCTATCTGTCTGTATATCTATCTGT
>NW_015505695.1:676474-685898 GCF_001515645.1 Sinocyclocheilus grahami
TGTCTATCTATCTATCTATCTATCTATCTATCTATCTATCTATCTATCTATCTATCTATCTATCTATCTATCTATCTATCTGTCTAACTACTGTCTGTCTGTCTGTCTATCTGTCTAAATACTATCTGTCTGTCTGTCTATCTATCTGTCTAACTACTATATGTCTGTCTGTCTGTCTATCTATATATCTGTCTATCTGTCTAACTACTGTCTGTCTGTCTGTCTATCTATCTATCTATCTATCTATCTATCTATCTATCTATCTATCTATCTATCTATCTATCTATCTGTCTGTCTAACTACTGTCTGTCTGTCTGTCTATCTATCTATCTGTCTAAATACTATCTGTCTGTCTGTCTATCTAACTATCTATCTATCTATCTATCTGTCTAACTACTGTCTGTCTGTCTGTCTGTCTATCCATCCATCCATCCATCTATCTGTCTGTCTGTCAAACTGTCAATCAACTGTCTTTCTTTCAATCTATCATCTATATGGCTATCCGTCTAACTACTATCTGTCTGTCTGTCTGTCTGTCTATCCATCCATCCATCCATCTATCTGTCTGTCTGTCAAACTGTCAATCAACTGTCTTTCTTTCAATCTATCATCTATATGGCTATCCGTCTAACTACTATCTGTCTGTCTGTCTGTCTGACTGTCTATCTATCTGTCTAACTACTGTCTGTCTGTCTGTCTGTCTATCAGTATGTGTAGTTCAGCCACACCCCTGAGTTTACATTCACAGCAGCGTTTTAAGAAGAGCACACAACAGACACAACATCACCCAGAGAGTAATATTGCTCATGAATAATTCATCAACTTGATGAGTCACGCCCGCATTTCCCATTATCAAGGAAAAATATTTAAAGCATCTTTGCAGCATTGAGTAAAGAGGCATCAGAGAGCTTAATCCGCAAGCAATTTGCCTAAAACACCTCGACAGTTTTACTTGAGGCCACGAGTCATTTTAACATCCATTCTCGAACCACATTGCACAGTGGACATGCAACGCTGAACCAAAGACATTGCCACAAGTTACTGAGCAGAGGGCAGTAAAAAAAGGAAGAGAGCATCTTTCCCTGCCTCCTTTTTATTTTTCTCCATGGAAACAAGACGAGTGGCAACACCTCCCATATGTGGGGAAAAAGGCTCATTGCTGATTTTCCCCCACTTCTCCTCTATGATTGCAATATCAGATGCATTCTCTTACCGTGCCATCCCATTGAATAGGGGAAGGAGACCTCAAAGAGGTTGTCATATTTCGTCAGGAGTCTTTTCATTATGGATGCCAGACCTGCGGGAAAGGAAAGAGAGTGAACAATAAAAAAAGGTTCAACTGGGAAGAACTGACTTCAATTTTCCTCCAATATTGCTTGGGTTTTATCCAGCCTGGTTTCATTACAGACGCCATGCACTTCACCCGAGCACCTTTCATGGCCAGGAGGTGCATTCATTTAGTTTTTCAGCCAAACAAAACTAGACTCACACACAGAGCCACCAAAACTAAGATGGATGGTTTGCGTCTCCCTCGCTAAATGAAATGACAACACGTATCGTTTCAGAAAGAAGCGACCTTTTGACCGCTCCAGTCAGTAAATCGCATTTGTCCTTCAAGAGTGATTCATGATTTCAAAACATGCTGGTGAATGCAAGCTTGTTTTTCCCAGGAAAACAACAGCTGCCTTGGTAATTTAATAAATAATGACAGTAAAATCAGGGCTCAGATTGAATAAACTTTGTTAGTGGAACAGCTGAGCCAAAAACAGCATCACGCTTCTTGGTCCAACAAGTTAAAAGAAAGTTTGACTATATTTATTACAAGATGTTGATTTTGGGTAGTTGCATCTTTATGGCGTGATGGGCTAAGTAGCTACATCTCTGTATCTCTGCTTGCAACCCAGAGGATACAGGTTTAAACCCTTCAAAAACCTCTGATCATTTTGGTTCTTTTCGGTTGTGAATTTGCAGAATCCAGATGGAAAAAAAAAAAAAAAAAAAAAAAAAAAAATTGCGTTTTTCTCAGAATGTCACAGAATTTGGCAAATTTTGGATAATAAATATAAAAATTGTGCTATACACACTTAGCCAAATTGCAATATGGTGATTTTGTCATGCTAGTGTCTGTGAATATTAAAGCACAAAAAGAGCTATTTAATTATTTTAAATGTATTTATTTATTATTATTATTATTATTATTATTAAATATATTACTGTTTTAGAGTAGAGAGTACTTCTCAAAATAATAAAAATAATAAAATTGTATTTAAGGAATATCACATAATTGTTCTTCCATTCATTTTTAACAGTAAACATCTGTTGTGCAGCACTTTTTGCCATAAAAATTAAAAGGAATTGTTACATTTTCCTTTTATTACATTTTAAAAGGTTAATTCAATCGTTTTATACTTTCATTTAATGGGCACTGTTTTGATAATAGGTTTGTATTGAATTAATTTCTGAGAAGATAAAATATTTCATAGGGCTTTATTTTTGTGAAAATTTAAATAAATATTTAAATGGTTAAATTAAATTGAACATATGTACTTTTTATTATTAAAATGTAATAAATATATTAAAACAGAATCCAGCAATGTTCAAATGTAGAAACGTAATTTTCTGTAAAGTTGCTTTGCAACGATTTGTATCGTGAAAAGCGCTATACAAATAAACTTGAATTGAATTGAATTGAATTATAATGAGGGGAGAATGTGTAAAAATAAAATGGAAGGGTGGATTTTTAAAGGGCTTTAAAATTTTAATTTTAATAAATTTAATACATTTTAATTGTTTGACCTTTTAACACATTGATGTTACATTGTAAAAGTTTCATTATTTCAATTAAGTAGACATGTTTTTCTATTACTAACATTTAATTTAACCATTAAATTAAAAAAAATTATAATTTGGGGGAAAAAAATAAAACAAGATTAAAAATATATTAGAAAATAGAAAAAAGACTCTCCATTCACAATACGGGGTGAATTCACTACATACTAGCGTCACTTTTGCAAACTTTTTTTTTGCACAAAATAAAATAATAAAATAACTGCATCTTGTTCACAAACCACCTGCAATTTCTAGCAATTGTGGCAGCGGTTATTTAGTGTTACAACCAAGCATATCCAAAGATGCAATGTAATCAAGTGCACATTCAACATTTTTAAGAGCCAATTCAGGTCAGAGTGGATAAGTGATGCTGTACAGTCCTAGTAAAGTATGGCAGATTGCAGTAATCTGCTGCATCACTGCATGTAATGCCCAAGATTGTTGCAAGCACAAAGCCAAATCTATTTAGAACACCTCCCGAGTTCATTTGCAGAGTACACATGTAAGTCTAATTCTTGTGACCAACTTTCCGAAAACAAATCAAGTGTAAAAACACCCTTTGTTAGTTTGGGATAAGAAAGCGTGTGCTAACTAAGCAATAATGAGTTACATGCATTCAAATATAGCCTTTTGGTCTGAAAAGAGTTGGCCTAAAAACTGCTGAGAGCTCCGGCACTTACTCAAGGAAATGTTTGGTTTGTCAGCCGATAAAATAGATTACATGCTAGGCTGGTAGTCTGTGATCCTCAGGCAGTCTCCTCGACTGGAACAATGGGAGAGCGTCACAGCTCACAGAAAATTCGAAACAATTTGCCAATCTCCATGTTAAACAAGAGCTGATGAGGCCTATTTTCATCTACATTACACATTAGACTGTTCATCTGCATGATTGATGCATTTTTATGTGCATATATCAAAAAGAGTGAGCAAATGGTCTCAGTGCAAATGATGCAATACATTAGAGGATTTGAAATGAAGGATTTTCAACAGGGATTGGCTGAGTTATCAAATGTAGGTCTACTGACGCTATGGAAAGTCTGTTGAACGCAATAGTCGTTATAGTTTGAACCCCACAAAGGGAATTATCACTACTGTGGCACTGATGAAGACACTTATCACCATTGTGAAAAAGTAGTTCACTTTACTATACTAATAAGAGCACTTATTAATAAAACAATATACTTTAAAATAATTTAGTTATAAGAACATGTGAGCTGAAGTTATAAATTTGTGACAGAAAAATGCATTTTAAAAAAAAATCTGTGGATTTAAAGTGTCATCCGGTGGCTATTTTTGGAATAATGCCTAAACAAAATCTCAATTTTTGTGATATCAACTTCAAGTTTGGAACATAAAAAATAGTTAAGTGCAATTCAATGAAAATGTGTGTAGTTTAAATTTATGCAATTAGTTAAACATCAGAGTGCTTTTTTGACCCACTTAAGTAGGAATTAATACATATTTTATGTAATTTTATAATTATATTGTCTTTGAAATATGGTTAATGTTTAGGCTACTGTTGAATGTATGGTAACTTAAAATATATTAATGTCATGTATTTAAATGTATTTTTAATGGCATGTAATGTTGAATTTAGTACATTCAAAAATAAAATATTAACACCCTACCGTTAAAATACTTTGTAGCACAGACAACGTCAGAGGCGTCTTACCTGGGCTAAGGAGAAGAAGAACTGGACTGTTGCCCAGTGGTCCAAAGTCCTCTTTTCAGATGAGAGCAAGTTTTGTATTTCATTTGGAAACCAAGGTCCTAGAGTCTGGAGGAAGGGTGGAGAAGCTCATAGCCCAAGTTGCTTGAAGTCCAGTGTTAAGTTTCCACAGTCTGTGATGATTTGGGGTGCAATGTCATCTGCTGGTGTTGGTCCATTGTGGTCCATTGTGTTTTTTGAAAACCAACGTCAGTCTTATGAAGTATTCTAATTTGTTGAGATAGTGAATTGGTGGGTTTTTGTTAAATGTGAGCCAAAATCATCACAATTAAAAGAACCAAAGACTTAAACTACTTCAGTCTGTGTGCATTGAATTTATTTAATACACGAGTTTCACAATTTGAGTTGAATTACTGAAATAAATGAACTTTTCCACAACATTCTAATTTATTGAGATGCACCTGTATGGCATAGATTTTATAACAACTTTAGATTCCAAAATATTTAGTAAATTATTTATTTTATATAAAATTATATGTTTTGGTACAGTACATTTTATTTACAGTAAACTCGAACTTCTAGAACTTTACAGTCTTTTTTTAATGTTTTCACTTCAGCAATAATCTGCTGGTCTTCAAAAGAGACTAGCATTAGGTTCAAAGCATTCATGAATTACAACCAAGTGCATTTTCACATCAATGTTCACTACAAGTGCACATTCAATATTATTAAGCACACTTCTTTTATTTAAGAGATTATTGTGGTGTCAATTAATTCAGGAAAGAAAGAAAGAAAGAAAGAAAGAAAGAAAGAAAGAAAGAAAGAAAGAAAGAAAGAAAGAAAGAAACAACTGCTGTTAGTTGTTTTTATGTCAGTCAGATTGACCAGAATGTGCTTTAAAGTGGATCAGGTTTTTTACTAATCCGGTTAGCGCATTTCACGTCAACACTGTGAGTGAAAGTTTCTATAATGCTCATGAATATTTAAAAAGACAAGCGTTCTTTAGATCATAATTAGTCTGTTGCAAGCATTCCAGCACACTATACATTTGGCTCTGTGATTCGAAGCAATATAGCCTATCCACGAAATTGGATTAGCGCTCGGTTAAAAAACAAACATAAAAGTCGATAGATTCCCGAAAGAAAGAAGATTCCACAAAAGCATCAACATGTGTCATCAAGCCTTCAAACTACAATTCAAAACATCGCTTTATCAGAAAAACAAACAACATCCCTCGAGTCTGAAAGCGTCAGAATGTCGTCTGGGTGACGGCCTCTGTAATTGGCAGGCTCAAAGCGGGGTTGTGATCTAGTGTGGTTCCCCGCCGCTCTTTCTGACAACGGCTGACCTGCTTGGTAATTTCCCTGACGTTTATTTACATACTGGATTAAATCTGTCAGAACTAAGCCTGCGAGCGTGAGAGACATGTATCCAGGAGGTGAATGTTTATCTGGTGTCACAGCTTCGAAAGCCTCTCCTTTACTTTTTCTGGCACTGACAGGGCAACTTTAATAACAACTGAGAAGTGCGTAGGTGTGTATGAGTGTGTGTCTACGCGATGCGGGAAAAGGGCACTGGGCGATGTGACAAGAAGATGTGAGGTGTTAAGAAGATATTTTGTCAAAGCAGATGTGAGGTAGAGATACAGCAAGGTGTCTTTAAAGGTTCAGACAGAAATGTTAAGCACAGACGGCGAATCAAAGGGAGTTTCTAAATGTGAGCTCTCTCCCGCGGCTCTCTTCGTGACTGACAGAATTTACAGCGTAAAAATACATTTGGCTGTGAGGGAGTAAAAACATCCTCATAATTCAGTCCAAATGGAATGACTATAAAGTCACGGCCAAAAGTAAAAGTAACACAATCAATTTTGCTGAACTGTGATATATTTAGCTATTTTTGTGCTATTGAGATTTATGCACACATGTACTGCAGAACAAAATGTGACCAATGATCGAAGTATGTATGTATGCATTTATAATAAATTATAATAAATATAATATCAATTCATAACATCCTCTCTCTCTCTCTCTAAAAATATTAAAATACAAGAATGTATGTGTGCATATCTGTGTGTGTGTGTGTGTGCACAAATTATACAATAAAATCATTATATAATGTAAAGATTTTATATATAAATGTACATATAAATCATAATATATATTTTTAATGTATTTTTTTTATTATTTTATGATAAGAGTGCCTCAGTGACCTTTAATGAAATTCTGAATTTATTTATTCATTCATTCATTCATTCGTTCATTTATAATTAAGCTTTTACCATTGACAAATGAGTAAGTAAATAATCAATTAATAAATAATAAATGAAATGTTTTCATTAAAGGTCAATATAGAATAGAATAGAATAGAATAGAATAGAATAGAATAGAATAGAATAGTCAAGTCACCTTTATTTATATAGCGCTTTTAACAATACAGATTGTGTCAAAGCAGCTTTCCAGTATCAAATAGGAAAATAGTGTCAATAATGCAGAAGGACAATAGTAAACACTCAATTTTCAGTTAAAGGCAGTTCATCATTGAATTCAGTGGTGCCATCGTCCAGCTCAGTTCAGTTTAAATAGTATCTGTGCAATCAAGTAGATGATATCGCTGGTAATTAACTGTCCACAACTAAGCAAGACAGAGGCGACAGCGGTAGGGAACTAAAACTCCATCGGTGACCGAATGGAGAAAAAAACCTTGGGAGAAACCAGGCTCAGTCGGGGGGCCAGTTCGCCTCTGGCCAGACGAACCAGCAGGTTGATCCATGCTGCAGCAAAGTTAGATTGTGCAGAGGACTCATCTGGTTCCCGTGGTCTTGTCCCGATGGCCGTCTAGGAGTCAAGGTCCTCACTGGGGATCTGTCTCTGCTCTTATCATCTGATAATTAACACCTCTGTTTTTTTTCTGAATTTAGCAGTAAGAAATTACTCGTCATACAGTTTTTTATATTGACTATGCATTCCGTTAGTTTATCAAATTGGCTTTCAAATTGGTATAATCAGCATAACAGTGAAAGCTAACACGTGTTTCCTGATGATATCTCCCAAGGGTAATATGTAAAGCGTGAAAAGTAACGGCCCTAGTACTGAGCCTTGAGGTACTCCATACTGGAGTACCTCATTCACTGCTACGAATCGATGGCGGTCAGATAACTATGATTTGAACCATGCTAATGCACTTCCACAAATGCCAACAAAGTCTATTCAAAAAAATGTTGTGGTTGATAGTGTCGAGCGCAGCGTTCACACACCTCTTTAACATAATTTTTAGGGATCCCCGACTGCTGAAGTCGAACATCATTAGTGCCGACGTGGATAACAATCTTACTGAATTTACGTTTAGCATTAACCAGCACTTTTAAATTTGCCAAGATGTCAGGTGCTCTGGCTCACGGTAAACATTGGACTATGGTGGCTGGTGTCTCTATTTTCACGTTACGTACAATAGAATCGCCAATAACTAGAGCACTTTCATCAGGTTTCTCAGTGGGTGCGTCACTGAGTGGGGAGAACCTGTTTAATGTTTTGATCGGAATGGAAGAGCGGTGTTTTGACCCGTGACTATGCCGCCTCACAGTCACCCAGTCGCCCTGCTGCACGGGCTCTGTAACCGGAACCGAACAATGTACAGGACTCCCTGAGCTAGTCGCATCCAAAGCTGAATCTACAGCCCTCACATTCTTACTATCCTCAATTAAAGTTTGACACAGCGTGTCTCTGTGTGTCTTTAGTTCTAAAATCTTCTCTGTCAACCTAACTATTTCCCTGCATTTATCACATGTGACACGGGCTCTGTAACCGGAACCGAACAATGTACAGGACTCCCTGAGCTAGTCGCATCCATTAAAGTTTGACACAGCGTGTCTCTGTGTGTCTTTAGTTCTAAAATCTTCTCTGTCAACCTAACTATTTTCCTGCATTTATCACATGTGAATCCCACGTCGCAGACAGAGAGAGCTAAACTATACATGTGGCAAAAACAACGAGCACTTTCATCAGGTTTCTCAGTGGGTGCGTCACTGAGTGGGGAGAACCTGTTTAATGTTTTGATCGGAATGGAAGAGCGGTGTTTTGACCCGTGACTATGCCGCCTCACAGTCACCCAGTCGCCCTGCTGCACGGGCTCTGTAACCGGAACCGAACAATGTACAGGACTCCCTGAGCTAGTCGCATCCATTAAAGTTTGACACAGCGTGTCTCTGTGTGTCTTTAGTTCTAAAATCTTCTCTGTCAACCTAACTATTTTCCTGCATTTATCACATGTGAATCGCCGACAGAGAGAGATAAACTATACATGTGGCAAGTGGTGCAAACAACAACAGCAGGAGAAGAAGCCATTACTCACTGTGATTAATGAATGATTCCGACTTCACATTGTTATTTGATGAACTTGTGAAAAACAGAGTGAGAGAGAAAAGAAACGGAGCAAGAAAAAAAAAGAAAACAGTAATAGACGCGAATAGAAACGCGAATGGAAACGCAAATGACAAGCTAACCGGCTAAGAAATGCTAACGTGCTGCACACGCGGTGCACTCGCCGTTTTAGATTAAAAGCGAATGATCAAATTAGTCAGATTAGTTTGATAGATAATATCAGAAATATGGTGGGAATTAAGTTATATTTTATCACTTTAAACAACAGAGAGTGATAGTAAGCGAAGTTACACGGAGCTACAATCGCAAACCACTCAGCAGCACGGCAGACATGAGAACAAATGAACAAAATGAATAGAATAGAATAGAATAGATAAATATAAATGTATATATTCATAAAATCCTCTATCTATCGCTCTCTCTCTATAAAAATATAAATCTAAAAGAATGTGTGTACGTATGTGTGCACAAATAATTATACAATAAAATAGTTATATAATGTAAAGTTGTATATAAATGTACATATAAATCATAAATCACTATATATATA
>NW_015505695.1:688298-760349 GCF_001515645.1 Sinocyclocheilus grahami
ATGTATATATAAAACATATATCTCTATATATATATATATATATATATATATATATATATATATATATATATTCATTTATTTTGTGATAAGAGTGCCTGAGTGATCTTTAATTAAATAATTGATGAAACTAATTTATAATCTATCTATTTATTTATTTACCATTTATTTGTCTTTTGCTAAACCTGTCAATGGTGAAGAGTTTAATTATTAAGAATGAATAAATGAATGAAAGAATAAATAAATAAATAAATGAATGAATTAAGTTATTATTTTCAAATTTGCACAAGCACAGGATAACTTTGACTAACATTAACTGCAACATAATATGGCACATATTTACATATTGCCACAAAAAAAGTATTTATATATAAGAATAATGTAAACTCAAAGTCTTACTGTCTCTTTCTTGGGCCGTGAGGTCAGGGAGACGGAGGACATGTCGTCGTGGCAACAGCAGCGTCTGAAATGGCCAAGTCGCCCAATACGGCACCACCACCAACCAGTGCTCGTTTTCCACTACCACACGCTCCTGTGTGAGCAGAGACCAAACAGTTAATCAAGTACAAATAATATATCACGCTAGTTATTACAATTTCCAAAGACCAAGGATGATGTTTCACCTTAGCTATTCTGAATGCTATTGAACAACACTTTCCAAACATGAGACTCTGAAAGCAGTGCTAATGTAGCTTTAAAATCAATCACATAATATATACTTACAAACATGAATACTTAGCACATTCAAGTGCACACTCAAGTGCATTTTAAATGTTTTTTTACACATTTAAAACGAAATGAAGATTACTAAGTGATGCCAGAAATCTCAATTTTGGGTGAACTATCCCTTTAAAGTGACACCATTGCATTGTGTGTCTTATGGACGCCAAGGCTGACTAAGTGACCGAATAAATTCAACGCATTCGTGATTCAAAATATATATTCTGATTCACAAATGCTCAGCTCTTCAAAATGACAGACATACAGAGTCGTCTTCTGTGTACCAGTGAGCTTTGCACAGTTCAATTTTGGCTCATTCGTCAATGCAAATGCATTCAAACTTCACAAGATTAGTTGGATGGACTCTGTGGACTGTAATTTTCAGCTCATTCTACAGCAGGATTCAAGGACTCTGGCTTGGCCATTGCTGAATACCAACTTTCTTTTGTTCAAGTTATTTCTTCATAGTTGTATTGTGTTCACACACATCTCTGGCAGACTGAATCAGGTTTTCCTGGAGGATCTGCCAGTATCTGACTCTATTCTTGTTGCACTCGATGACTTCAATTGTGTACGTTTGTATGGTAAGGGAAATATATAAAGCGTTTTAAGAAAACAAATGTGGAATTCAAAGCCAAAAAAGCTTATCTATTGACCAAAAAAGCATAATTCAGAAAATAACTCCGGACCACTTTTTAAAATAAAGTAATGCCCAGGTGAACATTTTTGAATTGTAACATCAGTTTTGTATTGTTAACATTACCATTAACATTAGTTGACCATTCAATTTGGTTTGCGCTATAGCCAGCACTTTGCTTTCAGGTCACACAGTTCAAATAAAGAGTCATCAAGACCACAAAATGTCCTTCCAAACGTTTTCAGGTTTCATTAAATGACTTTTAAACTCTAGACATGACTCAGTGCTGGTCTTAAAAGCTGTTTCTTCTAAACAGTCACCAGAAGTGCTGAAGATATTGTTGATGTCTGGACACTTTCTCTCATTTCAGCCAAAGAGCTCTGAAAGGCTGTCAGTGTTATAGCTGGACTCTCGCTCATGTCTTTGCAATTGCTCCACTTCTGGTAGCTCATTTTGGCACGACAGCTGAACGCAGAAGTGTCTGGTTTGTGCCACATATTTGTTACACTGTGTTACACTTTCTAATGTTTCTGAAATAAGGTTAACACCTTTGCCAAATGTTTTATAACTGTCTCCAGCTTTCTTCCTCCTGTAAACTTCATTGTGACAACTGGGCCTTTGTGAAACCTCATGTAAAATAAAAATCTGTACCATCAGAACCACCAAAAACTCCTCTTCCATTGTGCAATGGTTATGTGAAATACTAACCAAAATATAGCTGCAAGCAGCAAGCACGTAACCACGTAGATCATAGATGAGCAAGACGGTTGGGTATGTTTTCAATAAAGCAGAGGGAACAAACCAAAAATAAAATGTATTTATTTAGTTTTATTTAGAGACTCTCTTCAGTAAACCACTGTTTAATAACAAAAAAGTCTGTCACTGCTGCTGCAAAAGGTTGTAACACTCTTCATACTGCAGTTTATGGCATCGTTGTAAACTGGGGAAGATATTTGAAGTGCTTCCACTTTTGGATACAAAATATTTTAGGAAAACGTATCTTTTAGAATTGTTGCGGTTTCATTCTATTGTGCTCTGTCTGTTTTACTGACAGCCGTTCCTTCAGTAAAATCTGTGAATGGATACTTGCTGTAAGGATGAGCCTTTTTGCAAAGTGGAAATACTGGTGTGACTCTCTCACATTTACAAATAAGGATGCAACCACAAGATGTAAGTTAAGCGCTGAGGAAAACATACCTCAAATGCATTAAACATCACACGCATCTGACAGGAGAGCAAGTTGCTTTTAAACTGCGTGCTTTCAATTTAGTTTGAAGCACTAAACAAAGTAAGTCTCGTTTTTAGTAAAACTGGGATTGTGCACTTTTCCACAGCAGTTCACTTATACTATGTATACCTTACAATAGTGCTGTGTGATAAAATTAATGTTGATAATGATAATAAGCTTGGACAAGCTCAAAACGTTTCAGACCCCGTTTACACCTTGTGATCAGATTGAGGAAAATGCATCTTTATACCGGGTGTAAACAGCCCGAGAGACACTTTTCATCTTTTTGTTTGTGAAAAACTACTATCAAATACACATTGAAACTCAAAGATCTTCATGACAAACCGCCAAAATAAAAGTTTGGTTTAGCTTGAGGAAATTATGACAGAAATATATTACCACTGTATGCTAAAATGTACTTCTCATAGTAATAATAGTATTTTTATTTTTAAGGAATATCATACAATCAAGATTTTTTTCAAGATATCTTTGTTTTGTTTCTGAAAAACTACCGTCAAATACACATTGGAACTCAAAGACCTTCATGACAAACCGCCAAAATAAAAGCTCGGTTTAGCATGAAGAAAGTTTGACAGAAATACATTACCATTATATACTAAAACGTACTTCTCAAATTAATAGTATTAGTATTTTTATTTTTAAGGAATATCATACAAGCGAGATATTTTTCATCCATGTGTTCATTTATACAGTTCTGTTGTACAGCATCTCATTTGAGAAAAAATAAAAACGCAACGTTTAGTTGTAATCAAATGGAAATATAACAATTCATTTACATTTAAAAGACTGATTTGATTGTTTCGTAAAGTTTTATTAAATCACTTATTAGGCACCATTTGTGATGATACATCTGTATTAAATTGAAAAAAAAAAACATAATCTAAAGAAAAATAAATCAGAAAAACAAAAATATATGGAAAAATAAAATTGATTTCATGGGGCCCTAAATTAAAAGGCAGCGGAAAGCATTACATTCTCCATTAATAGTGAATGAATATTGTGTTAAATATCGATATCATATGATATGGGGAAAAAATATTGAAATAATATTATTTTAATTAATTAATTATTTGATTAATGCTAAACTCTAAAGGACGGTGGTCCTCCAGGAAAATTAAGGGGTGGGATCTGTTGACTTTGGCATTGTGTGACCAACTAGCAACCAGCCAGAATCATGAATTATACCCTGACCATTACTCTTGTCTTGTAGATCTGATCAAGGGCCGACTCTACTGGGTGGATTCAAAGCTGCACATGCTTTGTAGTGTAGACTTGAATGGAGACAACCGCCGGAAGGTGCTTCAGTCACCAGACTACCTGGCCCACCCTTTTGCCCTTACTGTTTTTGAGGTACACCAACTAGATCAATTGCATATGCCAAATACAATGGATCACCCAGCCCTACATTAAAAACAGTTTCTAAATAAATTCTGCACATGCAATTGTTAAACCAATGCTGTATTTGCTTCAAAATTGATGATTATCAACTAGTTTTTGGGAAGTCACACCAAATTACATTTTACAGCCTGAACTAACTTTGTCTTGTCATAAATGTTAAATTATCTAATATTTTATAAGATTTATTGATCTCGACAGTCATGGAGGTCTGCATACAATTTCTGATGCATTTTTTTATTTTATATTTCTTTTTTTCCCCATGTTTCTGTTTTTGTTTGTTTGTTCGTTCATTAATTTATTTATTGTGGTGCACCACATAAATATATTTGATACACCCTTTTATTGAACAATTTATTTGTATTTATTTATTTATTAATAAATATATAAACCATCAAAACCACTTAATATGTCGAATTCTATTCTTTTAATGAGGCTTTTTTCTTCACTCTGATTTGCGGACCATTGTATCAACACGACCCACAAAAATATAAATCTTAATTTAAATTCACATATTAAAACATGCTTATCATAAACTAAGTCACCTTTTGTGTGCATTTAATAATTGAGATATTTTAAAATAAAGGAATAAAGAGGACAAAAAAGAAAGCGTTTTACAGTCGTCTTTTGTCCCTCGTCTCAAAAGCCGTGAACTTAATTTCTCAGCAACTGAACGGATTTAACATTTCAATTATTCAGCATATGCCAGTGCCACTGTTCTTCAGTGCTTTGAGTTTTGCGGCTAATACATATGTCAAATTATTCATGAAAATCTCATAGCGCTGAGATGTTTTCCCTTAACTAAACTAAACTTAGAGCAACTGCTGTCTGCTTTTGGTACAAGATGTTCTTACATGCACCATGACAATAATCTGGGAGCAATCTCTCCACAATGCCTCGCTGTTTGCTGCACTGCTGACAAAAACAGCACGTAAGCATTTGGCGCATGTATTGTTGCTCAAGCCATGATAAATTTCCACCAAAAATTGACAGGAATGTCAACTATGAGCACAAGTATCATGTTTTTCCAACACAAAAATAAGTGAAAACTTGCTCCAGATCACTGGCAAACTGAATGAAGATGTCGTACACACACTGAGTCAAGAAGCTCAGATCAGAGCGAGTCACATGAGAGAGACGCCGCTCAAGTGATTAAACATTTAACAGAAGCCGCTCTGTTACACGATGTGACTACACAACCGACGATTATTAAATCGCCAATTAGGCCCCATTTACAAGTACATTATTTAACTATTTTCTGAGCGAGAACATTAGCATTTTCACAGAAACTACACTTTTGAGGGGTCTAGCAGTGACGGTGGACGGCAGGAACTCTGGTTTATGGATGAGTCATTATCTTTTATCCAAACGCACTTCCATCATCAGATGATCTTTTTTACAATCCACTTGCAGATTCAGCATGAACTCCGAGAGCTCTCAGATCTAACATTTTAGTCACCACAGTTTCACATCATTCCATGCAAGGCACATGGAGTGAAAACCATGATGGATGAAAATGCTCATTTATATTTAATGTGCATAATCTTTTAATGGTGGTGCATATTATAAATTCAGAAAAAAATGTGAATAACTTATTTAAAAATATGCTGTAGTTTGGCAACTACATTCACTTTGCCATTAACTACATTATATATATATATATATATATATATATATATATATATATATATATATATAATGTGTGTGTGTGTGTGTGTGTGTGTGCAGTTGAAATAACAATTCAAATTAGTTATATATAAGTGTCCAAACTCTCTTGACATGATCCGAACTCCAGCTATGAAATAATACGATGAAAGACATCAACGTGCAAGAAATGAGCTTGTGTTTTTATAAAGATGCCAAATGACACTTGGTGTCACGTGTTGGTCTGGAAAACAGAGACTTTTCTTCTGGGAGGAGCAGCAGAATGCATGGGGGTGTTTAGAGAAGAGATGCCAATGAGGGCTGAGATAAGGAGAATTCCACTGTCTATGAGACATGACTGTACAAACACACACAATCTCTGCTTAACCTTTCACATGTGGGTGTCCTTTATGTGTGTGTTTGCTTACCTTTCCACTGTTTCACACCACTATTGCTCAAATATAGGCTTAAATATACCCCAGTTTTCACTTGATGGATGAAAAACTGTGAAAAATTGTAGGGGAAACACATTAAGGCTGAAAGTTTAGCTTGAGCAAGCATTAACACACAAAAAATACACTTAATCTAAATAACTACTGCATTAAATTGCATATGCACTGTATCGAATGTACAAAACTCATGCATAAAACAATAGGTACTCATGTATATCTAAGCCAGTAATGACAACGAATACATCAACACGTCCCAGAACATGAAGTGAAACTAAATTGGTCTGAAACCTTGACAGCCTTATCACCGGCGGTGAGAAATTCGCCCCTATCCCCTCAGGGAGTCAATGTACCTGCTGAAAAGACTATAAGACATATCAGTGACTCTTCTGGATTCCTGCTCTTATCTTTTAATCTCTTTCAGAAGGTGCCGGAGCCTTAGAGGACCCTCACGAGGAACTCTGCGCAACACACACTTCCACAGTCACAAAGACTCTCCACAGAGAACGTGAAGGTCATGTGATGTACAGACAGATGAACTTTACATTTCTTAAGTTCACGCTGTCATGATGTCAACACTTTAACCTTCACTTCAAATCAGTCTTTTGTACTTGTTAGGCATATTTAGCTGAATAATACTATATATGGAGCTATATATATGACCACCTGACGCTGTAATCCATTTTTTCTGGTTTAGACCCAGTCCAGTTAAAGGGCTAGTTCACCCAAAATTGAAAATTCTGTCATTAATTACTCACCCTCATGTCGTTCCAAACCTGTAAGACCTTTGTTCATCTTTGGAACACAAATGAGGATATTTTTGATGAAATCCGAGAGCTCTCTGATCCTCCACAGACAGCAACGCAACTGAAACGTTCAAGGCCCAGAAAGGTAGTAAGGACATCAATAAAATGGTCCATGTGATATTTTCATTTTCGTTGGATTTCATTGAAAATATCTTAGTTTGTGTTCTAAAGATGAATGAAGGTCTTATGGGTTTGGAACGACATAAGGATGAGTAATTAATGACAGAATTTTCTGTCATTTTCGGGTGAACTATCCCTTTAAGGTGTGGTAACATTTACAAAATTTCACTAAAATTCACAGCCAAAAATGGTCCATTGTATGTTATCAATAGTGTGGCGAGTTCACGCACACTGACAAAAAATTTGGTGTATAAAAAATTTTCACTCAGAAATTACTAGGTCAATCATGACAACTCTCTGAACATTTTAGCATGGTGATGGATATGACAATGTTAATGTATTTGGTCTTGGCAGAACAGATCTGCTACGCTGCTGCTGGATTGCTGCTGCTGTTGGTTATTGCTGTAGTTGTAGATTATTGCTGCTGCTGCAAGCAAGTACAGGAACTTGCTACTGCCAATGCATACGGCAATACGGTGCCGTGAGTATTTAAGACATACTGCTGCTGCACAAACAGCATATAAAATAACCCCGTAGCAGATCTATACATGTAGAGCTGGGGAAGGTGGAGGGTTTCAGAGAAACTCTGAAAGCACGCTGCAGGAATCTCAAGTGAATGCTAGCCAGCCATATAAAAGCAAGGCAGGAAGCTCATTGGCTGCATATGCAGCATGAACCAATCAGCTTGTGCCAAGTCGTTTAACTCTCTGAATATCATCGGTTAAGTTAACACCCCGTCAGCCTGCGCCATCTAGAGTTTCATGACTGAACTATATATTTATTTCACAAAAAAATACAAAATAAAAAATAAAATACAAAGAAATGCCAAGAGACACATTGAATTAAACATAATATTTTATAATAGAAAAAATGAAATAGTAATGTGTAAAATGTACTACTTCAACAACTTCAAAAAGAAGAAAGAAATACAGTGCACTGTCACTTTAAAACCAAGCAGCTTTCTTTTGGTCAACATGGCAAATTTGTAAGACCAACTTGAACATGAGCATGGGGAACTTTTTGTAGATTGCACAGACTCCAATTAAAATAATATTTTCTGCCTGCAAATTTTTGCAGAACAACAGTAAATGTGACTGCTAGGGTTCTTTATAAGTAACCAGGGTTGCCAGGTTAGTAAAACAAAACTACCCCAATTGCTGTTTAAAACTAGATTGAAACTAGTCCAATCATGTTTTTATTTTTCCCCTGCAGTTTTCCCCTGTGTTGGGGGTTCCGTCTGTCAGAATTGCTTTCATGGGCTAAAAATACACCCTGTGACAACAGTGTAAAAGTAGCCCAATTCCGCGGTAAAATGACAACACTGTAGTTAACTAAAACTACATCTAAAACCATTAAAAAATAAAACTGCGCACAACAAAATTTATAAAATTTTAAGTGAAATTACAATGAAAATGGGAAACATAAAAATAAAAGCTAATTCAAACAATAAAAGTATCTCAATAATACTAAAATAACTATGCACATTCATTTAGGAAAATACATTCTTAATGGCATGCAAAGTGACAGACAGTCTGTTGTGAATAAAATTGAGAATTTCTGTTCATCAAAACACAATAAGTACTGATTATTTTTGCAACAAGTACTCAAGTTTGATTATTTATACAAATAATGTAGTTACGCTTGCAAATATGTATCGTACTTTCTCAGAAGTGCTCATTGTATCAACCAATTACTGTATCTTATAAACACAACTTTGTTTTCCAGACATGGTGAACCTCTAGCTGTGAGAAATAGCATTAAACCAGCCAGAAAAATTGGAGCTAGTGATTTCAGTCAGGTCTTGACATTTTTGTATGCAACACTATGCTCAAACATGTCAAAATACATGTAATCGTTACATACTGAACTTGCTAGTCAGAAGAGCACAGGTTTTTGTCAGTGTGCCAGAAAACACACCGTTGTATTTTGTTAAAGTCCAGATCAAATTTAAACCATGGCTGGTCACTTTATGTATCAATCAGATCTGGCAACTGTTTGGCTTTTGTCCAGAAGGAGCTGCAAAGTGGACCAGACAAAGTCAAAAGAAGTCTGGCTGTACTGAGTGGTGTTTGAGTATACTTGGTTGTAAACTGGGGATTTCTGTCTGTCATTTACAATTGTTGCTTGTCAAGATATTTGATGTGGTCCCAGTGAGATCTTGAGAACAAGCCGAGGCAGACAGTGTGACATCAGCACTCTTTTAAGTCAAGTTGTGCAATATACATCTGAGCTAACAGTTGGGAGAGGACTGACAGCGTTGACTAGGCGCTTGTAGGTCAAAAATCTGTAATGACATCCTCATTTACTCACAACACTGAGATAGTAACATAAAAACCCTATCTATCTATCTATCTATCTGTCTGTCTGTCTGTCTGTATCTATCTATCTATCTATCTATCTATCTATCTATCTATCTATCTGTCTGTCTGTCTGTCTGTCTGTCTGTCTGTCTGTCTGTCTGTCTGTCTGTCTGTCTGTCTGTATCTATCTATCTATCTATCTGTCTGTCTGTCTATCTGTCTGTCTGTCTCTGTCTTGTCTTTCTGTCTCTATCGATCGATTTCATGGCTTTAATCTATTTTTTTCATGGCTATGTCTGTCTGTCTGTCTATATCTATCTATCTGTCTATCTGTCTGTCGATTTCATGGCTTTAAAAACTTCATCTGAGGTTAGGATTAATAGCAAACACTCTCACTGAAGTTTGTCTCAGACAGCAAAATCATGGAATAAAAGGTCCAGTGAGCACCCAAGAAAAAAGGATCCAATCAGAAATCCAATCAGGTGCAATCAGAGAACAGTAAGACAAGTATATCAGTAAAATGAGGTGAACATTCTCCATACAAACCAGTCGTCATGCTGAGCTCCCTATCGCTGGTTGATTGTGGCCTAACTGGACGCCAGAGGCAAGCGCTGATGCTCAGCCTGGTTCATCCTGAACAGAACTGATTAGCTGCACATCAGATCCCACAATCTGTCTCCTGCTCATCTGTAATTTTTTCTCCTTCAGCTCGTTTAAGAAATAACATCTAGTTTTGCTGGAAG
The DNA here is from genome assembly GCF_001515645.1 of Sinocyclocheilus grahami. Lineage (NCBI taxonomy): Eukaryota > Metazoa > Chordata > Actinopteri > Cypriniformes > Cyprinidae > Sinocyclocheilus > Sinocyclocheilus grahami. The sequence continues at coordinate 698,359 of NW_015505695.1, forward strand.
CATCTGCACGTTCCACAAACAAAAGCATTAACAGCCTCCCCTGAGATAGTGAGGACATCTTCAGGAAACAGCGGCTGGTTCAGGTCACTGCTATGCAGAAACAATCTGTAATAAACTGCAGAGAGGGACTTTGCCCTTGGCTAAACACTTCCTGGGGCTTTTGTATCTCACTTCCTCATTGGTGAAGGCAACGTCTTTAACATCTTCCTGAAGAAAGCTACACAATGTTCTTCTGAGGGTGAAGGATGTGCAAAGTCTGAAAATTGCCTAACGAGTCCTTTGGGAAAATTCAGAATTAAACACAATGATCAGTCTCAAAACGAAGCGAGGCAATGCTAATTATTATTGATTGGGTGTTAACATGGCGATCAGTATTTCCTGTCATATCTTGCCTTTGTTGAATTTGATTTATTTTGCACACACAGACATTAATATTTGAACAAATTGCAAACGACACCATAAATAGGAAGGCGGTGGCATTCTGCCAAGATATGAACGTCAGTCGAAAACGACAACTCTCTGGAGAGACGACCCGAACAACGAATCAGCTGGAACACTGATTAGCATAAAGAACAGAGCATGAATAAACAAATCTCCTGCGTTTGATACATCAAGCTGAAGCACAGATGGCCGATGAAATTTCTCAACCTGGTTTTTCAACTTTTTTAAAGTGATATTTATTTCCAGACTCTTTAAAAAATGCTACAAAAGCATCAATATAAGTGAGCAATAATCCCATGAGCAGGTGAATGTACAATAGCTTCACAGCTTTAAAATAAGTAGCTTTAACAAATTTGACAACTTTTGAGTCTTAGCTATCTCCTTTGGTGTAAAATCTAACAGATGGCACAATGTAATATCTGAAAGGAGTAAACCAGGTAATGCAGGGATAACTTTTATGACCTTGAAAAGAGATGCTGTGAAGAGTGTTAACGCTGAGTTTTCTGCCATACAATCAAAGTGATTGGGGACCGAGTCTGTCAAGCTCAAAAAAATGACAAAAACATCATAAACAGTGTCCATATGACTTGTGGATGATATTTTATAAGTGCTCTGAAGCCCTGTGTTGACTTTATGTGAAGAACAAGCCAGAATTCAGTGAAGTAATACAATAAAATTAAAATGTTCTTTCTTTCCTCACACAAAGCTATCAAATGGTTACAGAAGAAATATATAACTTATAACTGTACATTTCTGGTGCTCAGTGGCCATTCACTAGTAGTCTAGTCCATATTCACTTTTATTGTAAGGAAGAAAGAAGAAAGCATTCTTTGGAAATTGAAACATGAGGATGAATAAATTGTACATTTTAAATTTTAAATATGAACTTCAAACCATCTAATGGTCACCTTAGATTTTCATTGTTGTGGCCAAAAAAGGAGGAGCCTCTAAGAAGGAGGAGCCTCTTTGTGCCTGAAAGTAGTTTGATTGGATGCACAGCCTTTGACATCAACAACAAATGAAAGGGTGGGATTTTCTCTTCCCTTTGATAAGCTGATAAGCCTTTTTATGTTATTATTTGCATTTATCATAGCTTTTGCCTGTTGTACGTGACCACACCAAAGACCCATTCATTGAGAACCACTAATGTAAAAGTGCTATGCATATAAGAAAAGAGGTTAGTTTGAGTTTGCAATCACAAAAAAATGTGCTGAAGCATTTCTGAAACGCAGGTTCAAAACCTTGAACGTCTGTGTGAAGGCAAATTAACCTTCTCACCTTTGCTTTATGAGAATCTTCAATGACTGCATGAGAAAAGTCAAGATGGCAGACGCTCCAAGCATCATCTGCTTTAGTTTTAGCAGTCTTAAATCATACATAAATATGCACTTCATGTGACTCCGTGAACCTAGTAACCATTATTATTCATGCAGATGATCAACTACTACTAGATCCTTCTGAACTTAGAAATCATTAGCGTTTTCTTCATCTCAGCCCACATGGCATCCGTCCCAAGGCTGCTTCCTGTTATTTATGCTTCCCATATTTGCTTTATCTGGAGGAACTGGACCTTTAACCTTCATATGAGTCTTGTTGACTGTTTTGATTCTGGATTTGTATGGTTCACGGTCATGAAAAAAAATGAATCATCCATTCCATTCAACATGGCTTCTGTTCAAGGTTTTTTTTCAAGGGAGTTTTCCTTGCCATTGTAATGCTAACTTAAAGAGATAGCAAACCCAAACAGTACATTCTTTCATCAATTACTCACCCTCATGACATTATGAACCTGTATGACTTTCTTCTGTGAAGATGATGTTTTAAAAAGTCAAAATATCATTAGGAGCCACTGACTTCCAGTCTTATGGGTTTGGAACGACATGAAGGTGAGTAAATGATGACAGAATTTTCTTTTTTGGCTGAACTAGGCTGAGATTTAAGAATTTTTTGCTTCAGAAAATGTAAAAATCTAGGTTTTTTTAGTACTGGAACCCAAATAATTCCAAATTATGAATCCCTTCATCTAGGACAGGTTCCACCTTCCATACAATTTGTAGTTTAGTTGATCTGGGAAAGAGCAAACAAATTCCAGTTGAACAGCATTACCTTGTGAGACTCAACCAAACATTTTACGGTCTTCTGAAAATAAACTGCCCAGGGTGGAAATATCAGCAATTACTCTCCTCTGCCAGGGTTGACGTGATATGATCGACGTAATCTTTGAGGCATGATGGGGGTAATCTAAAATCATTCCGCATAACCTCACAGACTTCAATTTGCATGTAAAAGGAACAAACACCTGGCAAACATTAATGGGATATTTTCCAAAAGTTGGCGGAGGTTTCTGCTAATGTGCAAGCTTTCTGGATTCAGAATGCCTCCGTTCTTTGCATCGATGTTTGGGTTTGTCCCAAAACCAGTGTCTGCATTTCAAAACACATGCATCCAACTAACGAGCACATGGGATTCACTGATTAAAACCATCAGAAATGAACACATACACTAAAATTGGGATGAAATTTGCTTAAGCTTGGAACCAGTTGTTCTGACTTTCATGTGGCAGATGGCCATGCTGTAATTTTGGACAATTCTGATACAGTCCATTTGATGGACAATCATTATATGTGCATTAGTAGATCTTGTTGTTTGCAGAAATGTCTTGGCTGCATCATAGTTTTGTTACATTAGTGCGTTTTGTTTGGACAGAAGAGTGTACTCGTGTAATCATGATCATGAAAGGTTTGAACACAGTACTGCCAAGTTAAGTTAATGCAACAATTCAATGCAATTTCTTACAAAAGAAACGTTATTTCATCCAAGAAAATCATCCAAGATTGCAGACAAAGCAAGATTTAATAAGACAATAAAATAAATAAATAAAACGATTTATAGTTAATCACTATTTAAAGGGACAGTTGGAAATTATGAACACAAAATAACATTCTAAAAAAAAATGTTTTGGGAAAATTCTTTAAAATATCTTCTTGTGTTTGGAATGAGAAATCATAACAGTTTTAATTTTTGGGTGAATATCCCTTTAATATCTAATTAAATATTTAATTTTCACTACAGCGTCATGGGTAATGTAGTTTTCTTTTACTAGGAATTCAGATTTAAAAATAAAAAAGCATCTACCATCGATTAACAACCTCATCACTCACAACAGGTCTGTCTTTAAAGGTTTATAAGCAATGATTAAAATCAGCTTCCCTATGTAGAAAATTTATGGAATTTTAATTTCCAGAAACTATTGCCCACTATTGTACAAATGTCCTTGTATTCTATGCATGAGGAGCACTATTTGTATGACCCGTGGAGATGCTGCTTAAGCAGTGTGTTCCAAATCAGTCACTTTTAAGGCGATTAGAATGCCACCTGGAAGACAGCTGCCTATCTAGGCAAGTCAGCTCACTAGGGTTTGGAACACTCTAGCTGTTCAAATCAAACTACAATTGTTGCACAGCCAATAACTCATTTAACACCTTTTTCGAGTCTGATTAAACTAATAGGAATCGTGCTGAGAAAAAAAAAAGCATTAAATATTTGATAAAAAGTGCTTTGATCATAACCGTACCACCCGAGCAGGACTCCACTGGCAATTTCTGAGCTCCCGTTTACCACAACACTACACTATTTTTTGTCGTGCTCTAGCTTGTCTGTGTGATATACAATGACGGTTATGAATTTTATCCGTTATATATTCTGACTGGTACATCAAAGCCGGGACGATGGCATAAATGTGCTGAATTAAATGCATTGTCACTAGCACCAGCTCCAGCATCACTTGGATATGAAAAGGATCATCTTGTTTGCCGTGTTGCCCACTATATCATTCTGTGCCGGCAGACACTGATATATCTTGACACCTCCCCTCGTTCAACCCTCAACTTGTCCAAACTGTTACCCAGACAACTTTGGTTTGAAAGTCGCAGCTAACTCGCACACATGCAGCTGGCAAGGCCGCTGTTTTCTTCCCCGAAAAGAAAAGAAATCTGTAACCCCAAGTAGAGAAGATGCAAATGGCTCGTGTTTTTTCCTTTTTTTGGGTCCTGATAAACTGGCATGGGCAAAAAGAAGAAAAGTGACGGCTGCGTTGCTGTCATTAGCATCAAAAGAAGGCTCCCAGGTGCCCTTTTCAAGCGGAAGGCCCGTTCTATTCACTTGGAGAGACAGAGTCATGAGGAGCGAATGAGTGGACAGGCGAGAGCGTATGATTAACTCATCACACGGCGCTATAAAAAGAGCCTCTTTATTCCCACGCCAGGCGCCATCGCTAACTGTATCTTCACTCGGGTTCTTCTCGCAGCCATTAGAAGCTTGATTTACAACAGCGGGGGAGAGAGTTGTGACAGTTGTGAAAAGCTGTTTTGCAGCTGCTTTCTCCTGCTTGAGCGCAGATAAGCTTTTATAATGGCGTTCAAGTGTTCGGCAGCAGAGTTTGGCATTCTTGAGCTTCTACAACTGTGACGCAATTAAATCGACCATTATAGCTGTGTCGCCACGCTTCTAAAGTTTCTAGATAATCAAATCATTCCAGGAAATGTTTTTATTAATGTCAGCTTTTGGTGATTACAATATCTTATGCTATGAAGCGTAATAACAGTGACTAGCAAGTGGATTTTTTGATTTTCTGAATGTAATGTCCATGCAAATGTCATTGCCATGATGCAATTAACAACTTGTGGAGGAAAAAATAGCAAGAAATAAATTCCTCATTAAAGGGGTCACATGAGTGTGTATTTGGTGTAATGAAATGTGTTTACGCGGTTTAAGGCTCAATAAGCTTTTATAATGGCGTTCAAGTGTTCGGCAGCAGAGTTTGGCATTCTTGAGCTTCTACAACTGTGACGCAATTAAATCGACCATTATAGCTGTGTCGCCACGCTTCTAAAGTTTCTAGATAATCAAATCATTCCAGGAAATGTTTTTATTAATGTCAGCTTTCGGTGATTACAATATCTTATGCTATGAAGCGCAATAACAGTGACTAGCAAGTGGATTTTTTGATTTTCTGAATGTAATGTCCATGCAAATGTCATTGCCATGATGCAATTAACAACTTGTGGAGGAAAAAATAGCAAGAAATAAATTCCTCAGCGAGAATAAAAGTTACGCCTTCTTTCTTTGCCTGAAAATTTGGGCGGCGTTATGCAAATCTTCCCACATAGTGAGGTAGGTATGTGGGGGCGTGTTAGAACGAGGTGTTTTAGGTAGGTGTGGCTGACTCTGAACTTTTATAAAGAATGTCTCTTTGGATTTGAGACTTTAGACTTTGCAACTTTACAGATCTTCTTTATGTACCAAGAGCTTGTAACACTCCAAAGAGAAAGGAAAAATTGGAATCGCATCATATGACCCCTTCATTAAGACATTTTTTTTTTAAAGATTTGTGTGTTGCTTTCTCCAGTGAAAAAGTCATCTTTTCTGAATCAGGAGAGAAATATGCACAGCTAAAGCATCATTTACAAGTGAAAACAGTTCATAAACAAATATGTGGCTTTTGGTGCAACAGACAACTGGACATCTGGAGGAAGTGTTATTATGGATTATGGACTCATATTTTGTCCAGAACCAATGTTTTAAAGTTAAAAATGTCTTAATGATAGATTTGTTTCATACAAACATGCAGCTTTTCACTTCTCAAGAGGTTAACTGATGGACTGGAGTGGCGTGGATAACTTGTGGATCGTTGTGATGTTTTTATCAGCTGTTTGGACTCTCATTCTGACGGCACCCATTCACTGCAGAGGATCTATTGGTGAGTAAGTCATTTAATGCTACATTTCTCCAAATCTGTTCCCATGAGGAAACAAACTCATCTACATCTTCCATGGTCTGAGTGTAAGGAAAGTTTCAGCATATTGAAATGTTTTTTGTGTGAGCTATTACTTTATTTCCCTTTTTTCGCCCTCTTTTTAAATGTCCGCAGGCATAAAAAAAGAAAGCGGACCTTTCTTCAAAAAGCCACATCATTTGAGCTATTATTCACAAATGGTGCAGGCAAATTACATGCCGAAGTAATTATAATATAAATTATATGTAAATATCATTTGTTTGTTGATAGTTGTTACCTCATCTAAGCAGAATACATCAAAATAATTGCTTTGTAATGTTTCTGTTAGATCATTGCGCAAAAAACAGTTATGAGGGAAATATTTCTAGAGTTGGGAAGTCTGAATCATCACCCAGAAGTGTTTCCACGAGTCCCCACATAGCAGTTTACATAATTTTTATAGCTAATGAATGTTTAGATTAAAAAAAGACTGTTTATCACTATGTTTCCAGTAATGATGTCAATTACGGAATAAACTCCAATTAGTGTATATTTGTGTGTTCAAGATCTGTTTCTTGCAGCCACCCTAATTGTGTTTCTGCTATATAAGTCACAAACTGTTTCTCATAACACGTTACAAGTCGATAAAAAGGATAAATATGTTTTGTTTAAGTCTTATGAGTTACGTTTACACCATTTACACAAGAAACCACTATTCAGCTCATTAACAACGCATTATCATTCATAATTCTAAAATATGGTGTGCGATCACAGTTTACAGTACATGTTAAAAGTGAACAGAACAGCTTATTCATATTAAACATTTACATCTCTACATGATACTTGCATTGCTTTTTAAAGGCTTTCAAATTATAGTTCAAAATCAATCAAAACGCTTTTGTGAGTAATTTAAGATCTTTTTAAGGACTTTATAAAGACAAATTTGAAGTGAATAAGTGATGAAATACACTTTTTATTACTGAACAATAACAAGTGAGTTCAAGCTCTGATTCGTTTTGATTCATAATTTTAATAATTAAATCTGATAAAATATTGGACAAATATTGGGGGAAAAATGGTTCCATTTCTTAATAAGATTAAATTGTACATTTGCTTGATGCTTTCATTTAAAAAAAATAATAATAATATTATTATTATTATTATCATTTGCATTCATCAGTACATTAGCAATGTGCCAGGAAATCCAAGGTTAAGCCTTTGTTTGTGCACGTTTTCTTTAATTTTACACACCTGTTAATCTCTATATGAACCACATTGAAATTCTCGTAAAACGCCAATTATCAAAACGCTTTTGTATTCAACAAAATCCTTATAAAGACAAATGCAACGAGCGATCTTAACAAGCTCATAATGCTAAACTCCTGCTGGGGCTTGTTACCTCCACACAACGCCTAGATAATATTCAACAGACATCCTCAGAACAAGGATACAAAAGAGCCGTACTGAGAAGAGTTGGCATCAGGTGAAATTTTACTTAGAAGTGCAGTCATTAAAAAAAGGTTTACACCCAAAATAAATTATTTTTGGAAAGACATAACAGCAAAGTTTCATTAGCTAAACAATTACCACTGAGACACACAACAACGCACCAAACAGAGTATACATTCATCCCTCACAGTCCTGTTTTCATTCTCGTCAAATTAAACATGTTGTTTACCTTACTAAGGTTCATTATCAGACACTAAATTACATATATATATGTAATGTTAACTATTTGAAAATATAGAGGTTACAAAAACACAGAATATAACATGATATTATTGTTTTAATGAAAGGTCATCCCTCTACAGGTCAAGGTCTTTGAGGAAAATGTTGTCACAGTATCTTTTTTCTGTACTGCTTCTTTCCACTCAGTCTCCAACTAGCTGAGACGAGATTTTATAACATTTAATTGTCCTTCAGATTCGAGCTCCAAACACAATAAAGACGAGAACGTGACAAAGTCTCCACAATAAGGAGCAAACAAAGATATTGCCCTCGCTAATGGAATTGTTTCCATTACTCAGTGGGGCAATAAAAAGCCATTTTCCTTCTCAGGTCCTGAGCCTGCTGCAAATTACAGCCGTACACATCACAAACAAGCTGTGCCGTTATTACTTATGTCTTTTGAGAGCCCCCAGAAGACAGCAGAGGTGAAACTATCAAGATCTTCTCCATTGTTCAAACACAGATATTAAATGTTTCATAATTTTCTTGGCTCGTAGACGGTGCTACAGCCGAGGCAGTGGCAATCTGTGATATTAAAATGTTCATTAGCCTAATGAGATGCTACTGAAACAATAGGTCCATCATGTCATTTTGAAGCAGCAAGTCAATGACTTTAAAAGGAGTCATTAACAACAAAAAAAAACAATGGTTTTCTTTTAAATTCAAATTTCTCATTCAATAACTGTGTGTACACGCAAACTTCTGCAAATGAATGTTTTCACGTAGAAATTCATCAATTGCCTAAAGTGAGCCAATCAGATTAAATCTTACTAAATGGAGAAAGTGAATCTCATTTTTGTGCAAAGCAGGCCGGAGGCTGAAATTACTTAATGCATGAGCTTGATCCAGACTAGCATTTTTTTTTTTTTACTTAAAAAAGAGGTTAGCCAATCAAAACAGAGATTATTCATATATGGAGATCTTAAAGGTAAAGCATCAAAAACAGGCTGGAAAATAGTCATGAAAAATTAATGTTTGTTTTTGCAAAAAACAGTAGCATTGTAAGTGGATGTATAATGTTAAAAAAAATACAATATGACCTTTTTTAAAAAAGTTATGGACATTTTAAAATGCATTCCTACTTTACTAACTTTCTGCATAACAACAAAAGGCCTGACAGACGGATACATCAATTCAGTGCATTAAATTAGAGCAAGGACAGTAAAATGAGTGACTTTTCAATGGGTGAAAAGTCTGGTAACTGAAATCTGAGAAGGAATATATGTGACACTGTCAAAGCAAGCCTTGGTTTTCAGTAGACCAAATATAGCAGGAAATCTGACATGTTCTTATATGAATTCAGAGCTACTGACTTGTATGATGACATTTAACTCTCTAGCCTCCCAGTGTCATTCTCGGTCGGTTAAGAATAACTAAATATAAATATGTAACATTGACAGAATGCTCTCTATTCTGAGTTGCCATATCTCTTCTAGTGAAAAAGCATGGCTTCGATGTTGCTGCTAAGAGATGTATTAAGTGGCCACTTTATTATATATAGTTGAGCAGCACTACAGATCGTAAAGAATCATATGATTCGAATATGAATTGTAAGGATTCCTGTTCCATTTCAGATTTATGGCACTATATATATATATATATATATATATATATATATATATATGTTCTAAACATTGAAACTCAATGAAATATATTTTTTGAAATTGAAAATATATTCAGTTTCAACCTTCATGTACCAAAATATATTTTACATATATTAATTTATTTATGCATTTAGCAGACGCTTTTATCCAAAGTGACAGAGCATTCAGGCTATACATTTTTACCAGTATGTGTGTTCCCTGGGAATCGAACCCACGACCTTTTGCGCTGCTAACGCAATGCTCTACCACTGATTCACAGGAACATGATGAGATTTAGCAGCAGTGTTGCAATGGCATTGATTAAGTGTCAAAAACTCTAAATGTTGGCACATCAATGCACAAGCAAGAACTGCATTGAATCGAACATCATTTGGTTCTGGATAACTGGCTTGTACTTCCCAATCCAAGTTAAGACAACTCATTGGTCCTAGAAAAGGTTACACAAAATTCCGATTTGTATAGAAAATGAAGCCTCTTCACACCAGTGAATGTTTTTTTCCAGTGTTAGTGTCCAGTTTTGATCAGTTTGTGGCCGTTGTGGTCTCAGATTCCTGTTACTAACCGACAAGAGTGGAATCCGCTGTGCTCTGCAGACCATTCACCTCAAGTTTTGACATATTGAGCATTCAGAGATGCTCTTCTTTATAGCTCTATTGCAGTGTGGTTATTTCAGTTACTGTCACCTTCCTGTCAGTTAGAACCGGTCTGGCCATTCTCCTCTGACCACTCTCAATAACAAGGCAGTATTGCCCACAGAGCTGCCACCACATTTGGTAAACACTAGGGACTTGTGCATGAAATTCCCAGGAGACTGACACTTTCTGAGTTACTCAAACCACCCACCTAGCACTAACACTCATTCCATAGTCAAAGTCACAAAGCCATGGCAAAAAATGGCATATAAAACGCCAACCTTTTTTTTTTTTTTTTTTAAGAAAATCATACTCGGTTACTAACGAAACCTCGGTTCCCTGATATACGGGAACGAGTACTGCGTCTTGCTTAAGACGCTAAGGGGAAAACTCATGTTTTTCCGAATACTGAAGCCTTTTTCAATCACGCAGTGAAACTGCACGGCCATTGGTTTGTGCAGTGTATTAAAAAGGAACCAATGGCTCGACCGCGGAGCATAGCCTACCAGAGCCCGCCAATTTTGGCGGAGCATCTGGCTATATAAGTGTGCACTTCGCCATAGGATCCTCAGGTTACTTCGACTGAAGCGACGACCGAGTCATGCAGCTACATAGCATGGCCAGCAACACAGTACTCGTTCTCGTATCTCAGGGAACTGAGGTTACGTTAGAGTACATTCCCTATCGATACTTCACTCGTACTGTCTTGCTTAAAATGCTAAGGGGAACCAGTACAATCCCACTGTGCTATGCTAGAGGAACGACCTATGCTTGAACTTGCCTTGAGCACCAAGGGCCCAGAGGGACCAAGTAATTGTAAGGGAAGCCCCACAGAAAGCGATAGGGCCAAACTCACAGAGGTCGGCCCGGTGCTAAGTAATCGTTCCCAGAAAAATCGTACAGTCTCGGAACCCAGTGGGGGCCAAGAGCGTACCGAGAAGGCAAATGCCTGATTTAGCACTGATTTTGCTAGAGCAAGTCCATTAAGCAGAAAGGACCCGAGCTTGTAAAGCCGGGACGTCCAGACTATAAAACCTGGTAAATGTAGACGACGAGACCCAGCCGGCCACCGCACAAATCTCTGCAATGGAAGGCAATGAGAGGCAACTCCTCTCGTAGAGTGGGCTCTTACTCCCATGGGGCATTGAAGGCCCAGAGAAGAGTATCTGCTTCGTGACCGGAGACCCTCTGGTGCGGTCATCGAAGCATACAAAAAGCTGATCCGACCGTCTGAACGGGGTGGAACGCTCAATGTATATCCTCAATGCCCTGACGGGGAAGAGCAGATTTAGCTCTTGGTCCTGCTCCGAAAGGAGAAAGTGCCGAAAGAGCTATGACCTGTGCTCTGAACGGAGTTGAGAGCACTTTAGGTACATAACCATGCCTCGGCTTCAGGACAACCCTTGAGTCATTGGGCCCGAATTCGAGGCAGGTAGGACTCACCGAGAGCACCTGCAGATCACCCAGTACTGAAGGGGCGCATGCAAAGCAGGCCCAGCTGAAGTACTGGAGACGCAGAGGCCATGAGGCCCAACATCTTCTGAAACGCCTTGAGAGGGCGAAGGGCTCCAATTTCGAATGAGGCCTTGAGCTGCTAAATAGCCAGTGCACGATCTGGCACGACTACCATCCTCATTCGGGCTGAGTCAAGAACTGTTCCCAGGAACGATATCCGTTGGCTGGGAGACAGCGCGCTCTTGGCAAAGTTGACCCTGAGTCCCAGGCGCTGCAAGTGGCTGAGGATTAAGGATCTGTGGGATACTAGCTCGTTCTCTGACTGGGCGAGGATGAGCCAGTCATCGAGATGATTCAGGATGCGTATTCCCATCTGTCTCAGCAGGGAAAGAGCCGCATCCATGCACTTCGTAAAAGTGCAGGGAGCTAGGGACAGTCCGAAGGGAAGGACCGTGTACTGATATGCCACTCCCTCGAAGGCGAATCTCAGGAACCGCCTGTGGTGGGGGGCTATCTGGATGTGAAGGTAGGCATCTTTCAGATCCAGCAGCGAAAAGAACCAGTCCCCTGGGCACACTTGCGAGAGGATCTGCTTCAATGTAATCATCCTGAATGGCCGTGTTATGAGGGCGCAGTTCAGGTGTCTGAGTTCTAGGATGGGCCTTAGGCCGCCATCCTTTTTGGGGATAAGGAAATAACGGCTGTACAAGCCTGACTCGCTCTGAGCTTGGGGAACCATTTCTATGGCTCCCTTCGCTAGTAAATTCATCACCTCGGCGCGTAGGACATGTGCATACTTGCTCTGAACCGAGGTGGAGACCACGCCTTCGAGCGAATTGCAATGAATAACCTCGTTCAATTATCCCCAGAACCCGCCAGGCCTCGGCCCGCGTGGCAAGGGGTTGGGTTGGTTTGAGCAACAGGCCACCATGCCACCAACGCTCGTGAAATGTGGAAGAGGAAATTTGCTCTCTTTTTGAAAATGTTTGTGTTTTATTTTTCTCGCTATAACAGCGGTGAGTTGTGCGGGCGCTAATTGAACGGGCCCGGGGTTCACAACAGTATTTACCACAAACACAATCCCATCAGCATTTGGAAGTGAACGGGGTGCTGGGAGGCACAAAAGAGGCTTTTGTCTGGCGATTGGCGAGACTTTGCCCCCTCCTCTTCCTGTCCCGTGGATCAGGTTGACGCCAGAGGCGCCGGGTCCAGCACTACCTTGGGCCGGGGTCCTTGGTGCTTAGGGAACGGGTAGCGTCTAGCCCGAGCGGGAGCGATGCCGGGGCTCAGGCTTAGGGACCGGCGGTGCAGCAGATGAGGAAGGCTTCGCGGGCTGCTGAGTCTGCGCCGTCTTGGGGCGACTGGCGGCAGCTGCAGAGCTGAAGTGTCGCATTGCCTGGGACGACTTCTGTGCAGCAGTGAAGCGCTCTGCGAACCCTTCGACCACAGGTCCAAACAGGCCAGAGGGGGAGACCGGAGAGTCGAGGAAGGGGACTTTATCCGCGTCTTTTTCCCCTTAGAGTCTTAAGCAAGACACAGTACGAGTGAAGTATCGATAGGGAACTGATTTTAACAAACACAAACTATGTGACCATCTTATTAATTTGCAGATGACAGGATTGCTAAATCACTTTGCATGTGCAACTCATACTCTTTGCATTGATATTGCCCTTTACTAAACTCTTATTCATCTCTACCAACCATTTTGATGGTGAGATCTGGTATTCATACTGTTTAAAAGAAGCTGTACGCCAAAAAATAATTTTGAAATGTCACAGCTTTAAAATTATCTCCTATGTTTTCAAGTGTATTCGTAATGGAATTCTACATCTGATCTTCAAGAGATGTGCACACCCTCACAGAAGCAGTCCAGGTCTATTCAAAAGAACACTTCATGGATTTCAAAACCACCTGAAGAACTGTGGTCACACATTTTAGAAGTCAATGATAAAGGGGATGTAATTTCTCTATTGGTATTTTTTCCCAATCTAATGTGCAAAGAGAGGTATAGAATGGCTTCCCAAAATCACTGGCACTTTAAAAACACTGTTCTGTTTGTCTGATCCAATTTCAATTCAATTCGATGTCTGCCATGTCAATTTTAGGTTAGCGTGAGCTTGAGGTGTCACTACCTGCCGAACAATGATGGGTGAAGAGCTTGAAAACGCAGTTTGAAGTCATTACTTAATTACAGTTGGTGATGTTGGTGTCACAGAAACCACATTGTAGGCTGTGACAAATTGCCCCATCCTTTAGTAAAAGCTTCATGACATTGAGACAGGATCACAGAACAGATTGCTAAATGTGTCAAATAAATGGTTAAGATCAGACTGTTGACTGTTAAAAATGAACTTTTGTGGCTCATTTCTAATGTTGGCATCTTTCAGAAGAATCTGCAGTGTGGAAGTCTCTACATAAAAACAGAAACACAAATGGAAAACATTCCAGGATTTTCCTCCATATAGTGGACTTCCATGGTGTCCAACAGGTTGAAGGTCCAAATTGCAGTTTCAATGCAGCTTCAAAGGGCTCTACACAATCCCAGCCAAAGAAATAAGGGTCTTGTCTAGTGAAATTATCGGTCATTTTCTAAAAAATAAAAAATATCTACTTTTTATCCACAAATACTCGTCCTGCACTAGCTCAACCTCACGCATTATGTAGTCATGTTGGAAAGGTCACGTGTGACGTAGGCAGAAGTACCGACCCAGTGTTTACAAAGCGAACATGCAAAGAAAGTCAAACGCCCTTTACAAAAAAGGTAAAACAACGATGTCGGACGATTTTGAAGTTGGAGGAGAAAATGAGGGAGTTTTCCGCCCTACCCTACCTTTTCAAACCTGAGTGCACAGATGACGAACTAACCTCGTGTGACTTTTACAATGTGATTTTGCAATGTATGAAGATGTGCATGCACATTGCAGAGCTAGTGCAAGATGAACATTTGGGTTACACTTTATTTTAAGGTGTCCTTGTTACAGTTTAATTATGCATGTAAGTACTAAGTAATATTAATTAACTATACATGTATTTACTATATGGGTAGGGTTAGGATTAGGTTTGTCTTAGGGTTACTTGCATGTAATTATAAACGCCCTTTACAAAAAAGGTAAAACAACGATGTCGGACGATTTTGAAGTTGGAGGAGAAAATGAGGGAGTTTTCCGCCCTACCCTACCTTTTCAAACCTGAGTGCACAGATGACGAACTAACCTCGTGTGACTTTTACAATGTGATTTTGCAATGTATGAAGATGTGCATGCACATTGCAGAGCTAGTGCAAGATGAACATTTGGGTTACACTTTATTTTAAGGCGTCCTTGTTACAGTTTAATTATGCATGTAAGTACTAAGTAATATTAATTAACTATACATGTATTTACTATATGGGTAGGGTTAGGATTAGGTTTGTCTTAGGGTTACTTGCATGTAATTATGCATAATTAATTGTTATTATAATAGTAAGTACATGTAATGTGTAATTAGAGCCCTTTGAAACTGCGATTTGGACCTTCAACCCGTTAGGAATCATTGAAGTCCACTATATGGAGAAAAATCTTGGAATGTTTTCCTCAAAAGGTTTTGAACATTGTTAATTATTAAAAAGGACATTTCTTTGTTGGGATCTTTCAGAAGAATCAGAAGGTTCTACACACGGTCAGGGACAGCATTACTATTATGTCATAAGCTTCCAGAAGTTTAGGAGTTCACATGTTTTTGTTGCTTAGTTTCCATAAATGTTCTTTTTGGTCAGTGGGAAACTTCTATAGCTCATGTTGCGTTGGGATCTTTCAGAAGAATCTGCAGAATAGAAGTTCCTACACACATTCAGGAACAGTGTTCTTTCTAGAAATAAACTGATAAAAGTTTAAATAAACTGAAAAAATAATTTATTTATTTTTGCAGTTTAGATTCCGTAAATGTTCTTTCTGGACTGTGGAAGAACTTTTTGAAACTTGTTAAATGTTAAACATTTCTAACGTTCTTTTGGAAGAATTTGCAGAGTGGAAGGTTCGCAAAGAACAGCGCAACTGTGACATCTTGAATGCCCAGATAAGAAGCTATATTTTTGCAGCTTAGTTTCCATAAATGTTCTTTCTGGACTGTGTAATAACTTTTTCAAACTTGTTAAGTTAAAGATTTCTAACGTTCTTTTGGAAGAATCTTCTACACAGAGTCAAGAACAGCGCAACTGTGACATCACAAACGCCTAGTTGGGAAGCTATTTTTGCTGCTTATTTTCCATAAAATTCCGTTTTGGAGGAACATTCAGAACTTTTTGAAACTTCTAGTATATTTTTTATTAGTACATCAAGCTCTTGAAACTCAAGATCAAGGAAAATTCGGTTCCTCGCAACATGTCCCCTTTAAAAACCAATGGTTCAGCCATTCTTCTTTCAAGATTAGTGACAGATCATTGCAGTTCCCACACTGATAGAGACACAATAGACAGCAAAAGTTCCCAGCATGCCCCTGTCTTTCAGCCCTGCCCGCTCCCCATCTCCTGTCAAATAGGGTTTGAACTCTTGCTTTCTGTTAGCAACAGAAAAACCCAATCTAAATGGAAACTGGCCTTGCCTAGCAGGGTTCCTCTTCTCCTCACAGGCTTGTGGGTTTGCCAAGAGCTGAAATTGAAAATGTAGCCAAATTCCAGCCTTCCTGAGCTGAGCGTCTTTATCCTGTCTAGTAGGCAGTGTAGCCAAAGTTCACAGAGTTGCGGTCATGACTTGAGGTAAGATCAAAAGAAAATCGCTGGGATTCAATATCAATGGGACGTCAGGAAAAAAATGAAAGCCAAGTGTGAAAAATAGGCTTCAGGAGTCTGGCCTTATTACTTGCAAATAAATTATTGAGATTGTGAGGGAACTTTAAAGTAGTCAAAGCTGCGGAAGATCCAAAGACTTCTACAGAGGTCAGGTGCATGTGGACAAGCAAGAAGAAGGTCAAACTATGTCCAGGCATAAGGCCACCATCATAAACAGTGAGTGGCCAGCATCCATTTGATGGTAAGCATTGCTCAGATGCATCCACCAACACAGTCCTCAAAAGCTGCTAATAACTGCTGCTATCAAAAACTCTTCTGAGGAGGAATTAGTCGGGTCATTGCCTGACTTAAAATGTTTTTTTTTTAAGAAATATATATATTATAAACAAGTTTCTTAACAAATTGTTTTTAATGTTAGAAAAGTGTTGAAATTATTTAAAATTCAACCTTATATTCACTTAATTATAATATAACAGTGTGATAAAATAAAACGAATAAATCTTTCGCTTTTTTAAAATTGTATAAAAATAATTTAAAAGCATTATTTTTATACCATCCTATTTTTATAATATTTTGAATTTGACTTTTATTTTTGTATTTCAGCTTTAGTTCAGTTTTAGCATGTGCATTTAGCATGTCATTTTTTTATATTTCCATTTTGCTTTCATTTATTTTTTATTCTTATTTTAGTTTTAATTTAAGCCTTCAACTTGTTTTATTTCCTTCAACTTTTGTTTTAGTTTCTGTCTTTCTTTTTCTTTTTTAAAGGTTTCCATTTAATATTTTGATTTGTTTCAGTTTTATGTCACTTTAACAAATACTATTTTTAATACTTTTAGTTTTAATTAACAATAGCACCACTGGTAGGAATGAACCAGCATTATTCATGAATTTAGCTTGAGGTATTTGCAAGAAAACAAGATATCCTTGAGTATGTCATATCAATGTTGTGGTTTTTTTCTCAGAATTATCTATAACTTAGCCCAGTAAACAACAACGTGCAACAGACTTTGAGCCAATAGTCAAAAGTCTGGTTATGTGAGACTAAAGACTTATGGGAAAAACAGACCTCACACGCTCATCAGAGTAATGTGTGAATCTAACCTAATTTGTCTTGTTTTGTATGCAGGACGTGACGATCGTCACAGACAGATTGTTGTTAGCCATCTACACACAGCTTATTGTACACCCTGAGGTATAAATCACCCAGACCCAGATTGTCAGACACTATTCTGTTTACAGTAATTGAAATTCTCATTAGGTTTTATTCACAATGCCTGAATCATATTTATATTTGGCAAAAGTTCCATTTTCAGACACACGAGCCTCGAAAAGAAGAGCCAGAGAGCATTAGCGATTCACAGGACATCAGGCCAAAGCACAGGAACAGCATGGTGATTTTGGCCTCCAGCTGGCCAGCACATTTTTCCTGACCCCCCGCCGCCGGGACATGAGAGACTAAATGGAGGCCCTGTCAGCCAGAGCTGCTCCGTGATAATAGGAAATCCCAGGTTGGGGAGGGAAGCCCCGTGGTGCGAACGAGATAAGTCATCGCCATTTGCTCCGATACGCTCGTGACAACGAGAGATTTCTCACCTAGAACAGGCAGCAAACCAAACCAAGATGGAATATATCCAGCGTATTATAATACAATGGAACAGCATTTAATGGTAAGAATGGAGCAAAATTAACACAATGACGGCTGAATTCAGCAGCGCCGGACACATTCATGTGGAAACGGCTTGTTATGATGCAATGAATATGTCAAATTATTGTGCACCAGAAAATGTACCATGGGGTTATTGTGTTTGTTTGTGTAGTTTGGAATACCATAGTAAATGTACACTTTTTTGAAGGAAGACTTTATGCTTAAAAAAATTGTAAAATATTACTATTTTTAAAAAATATTTGTTTAAAATATTTTTTCAATCAATTTTCTATCTGAATATATTGTAAAATGTAATTTATTCCCGTGATCAAAGATGAATTTTCAGCATCATTACTCCAGTCTTCAGTGTCACACGATCCTTCAGAAATCATTCTGATATGCTGATATTTGCTTCTCAAGAAACATTTTTTATTATTATCAATGTTTAAAACAGTTTTTAAGCAATATATTTATTTATTTATATTTTAAAAGAACAGTAGTGTACTGTATGTGGTAATAATACTATGATACTAGTTGTACTGTCATTATTTAATTAAAAAGTATTAACAATATTAATTAATAATAATACAATTAATAATATTTCACAATTACAGTATGATAATTTGGGAAGAAAATATGCTTAATTTTAGTAATTGAATGTCACAATGCAAATTCAAAATAGGCTTTATTTTCCTTCTTTAGATGTGATGGTGAAATATGAGTTGGACATGTTTTTGAGAGGTTCATGCAATAAGACTGCTAATGCAGTCTTCACTCACAATTGGCGTTTTTAAAATTTCATCACAGTACTCATAATTTTCACGAGGGCTTTGCATTTGAGCCGAGGGAATTCAGGAGTAGCCTGAGCTATAAAGACGCATCTCCATCATGTACAGATGAATGCAAGGAGAATGTAGTCCAGAATAAGGAGAATGCATGAAGCTTGACTGATGGAGTGAGCACTGGGAAATATCTGACAGAACAAATCACTGGTCTGATATTACAGATTCTGAAGTAGTAAGCAAGTACCTAAACTTCACGATAACCTTACCAAATGACTAAATCACTAATAATAATAATAATAATAATAATAATAATAATAATAATGTTAAAATAAACTGAAGTTATTTGTTTTAATTAAAATGTTTAAAGTAGGACACAATATTTTGAACATTCCTGGACTGCATTTCTTAAAAGCATCGTAAGCCTAAGTAAATCGTAGAACAGATGATTATGGCATAACTGGTTCTGTAATCCATAATTTGTTCTGTAATCCAAGGAATCTAAGAAAACCATTCATATGACAAGAGAAAAAACTGTTTATAAGCTATTCGCATTTTTTAATTGCATAAATAATGGTTAATGGCTTTATATTAATGGTTTATCACTTTTGAGCAATAGGTGGAACTGTTACCAAATTGATGTGGTGTGGCCAGTGTGAGGTGACAATGATACACATAAAGTTTGGTGTCAATATGTCAAAGCTCTGCAGAGAGACAGCCTCAGATGCACTTTTGTATCATGCCATCAAATTTGTTAATGCGGTAAATTTTTTGATGCCAATTTTTGCCGGAAATTGGAACAATGGTCTAGGAGGAGTTTGAAAAAGTAGGTATTTTGAACAGAAATCAAGCAGACAGGAGACAGGAAGTTTGTCCAATAATGGCATAATTGATATCGATGTTCTCGGCATGACCCAAGGAATCTATCAAGACAGGTTTCATGACAATAGGCAAAATTATTTGTTTTTTCTTTCCATTACAATTTTGACCACAAGGTGGCGCTGCCACTAAACATTTTGAGTACCTTCAGGGCATAGTGCCGAAGACACATACCAAGTTTTGTAATGGTGTGCAACTGCATTTGTAAAATATATAATTTTATGACAAAATTTAAAATGGCCGACCACCAAAATGGCTGACATGGGAAAATCTGATATCGTTTGACTTGTAATGTCACACCGAATCTAAAGAGCGCTCCAAATGTAAAGAGATCAGTCTTGTGATTTTTGGCAAAACCATTCAGAAGTTATAAGCAAATATTGCCATTTTTTCACATCTCCTGACCACTAGGTGGCCCTGTGCTGAAACTGTGCAGGCAACCTAAGACCACGGCTGTCATAACGCACACCAAGACTGCATCCGAAAGCTTGGGCTGCTGACTTGTTGCCTCGTTGCCTTATCAGGCAATGACTTTGCAGGCAACGTTTGCACACGTAGGCCCCTCACAAATTAATTTGGAACAGGCTTCTGAGGCAATGGTCATATGACCTTGCTAAAAAGAACATTATTTTGTGTATTTGGTGTACTGAAATGTGTTTATGTGGTTTAAGGTTTAAAAAACGCATTATTGTCCACATACTGTACATTATTGTTGCTCCTCTATGCCCCGCCTTTCTGAAACGCGTCGACTTTTACAAAGCTCATCATTCTGAAAAGCTAGGTGTGCTGTGATTGGCCAGCTATCCAGTGCGTTGTGATTGGCCGAATACCTCAAGAATGTGACGGAAATGTTATGCCGTGTCCCGGCGCGACGAGACAAAAACATTAAAACCCATTACAAACGAGGCATTTGTTGCATCCAGTGGGGACATAATTACTGATTATAATGACTTATACTGTCTTTTTACACATTGTGTTGAATATCACGCCGCGTAAACATTAAACCATGTCTGCATTTGTGATCGGAGAAATGACAAACAACAAGCGCTACTTTACACTGCTCAAAACTTGCGTTTGAATCATCAGGGGCAAATCCTTTAAATATGAAAACATACTTACAGGCTGTGAGTCATAAGCGCCAGACTGACCTTGCAAAGTTGGAATTGCCCCACTTTATAGAAACAGCCTTTGTGCCACAGACGGCATTGTAGACATGTGGGGGCGTGTTAGAACGAGGCGTTTTAGGAGGGCGTGGATGAGTCTTAACTTTTATAAAGAATATCTCTTTGGGTTTGAGACTTTAGTCTTTGCAACTTTAGGGATCTTATCTATTCATGGCCAGCTTGTAACACTCCAAAGAGAAAGGAAAACTTGAAATCGCATCATATGACCCCTTTAATTACTATAATACTGATTTATCGCTAGAAGTAGCATAAAAAGAGGAAAAGGTTGGTAAGAAATATACATTTACACATAAACTGACCAAATGCAACATTCATCTTTATTTATTTTTTTAACTCAACTGTCACAGAATGTAATGCATAGGATTGTGGGATATTAAAGGCAGCCGAAGGATACATCTATGCTGCCATCAAAAATCAATCAGATGAGGGTATCTCAGGAAACAGGAAGTAAAGCTGGATTCGGACATGCCTTGATGCCTTCCTACCTTGGAATGTATCTTCTGAAGGCAGGGTTTTTCAGTTTGGTCTGAATATGCTAAAGCAAGGCTATTCAACTGGCGGCCTGGGGGCCAAATCCGGCCCGCCAATCATCTTCATCTGGCCCGAGGGAGAAGTACGCGCAGGTCGCATATATGCCTTGAATTGTTGTCCACAAGGTGGCAACACTGGCCTGGGCCATCCGAAAAAGAAAAGAAAGAGACGCAACAACAACAACAATCTACGGAGACCGCAACATCACTAGACGGCAGCGTTAACAAGCGTTTATGAGGGAGTTATGAGATATCCACAACTCTAGTTTAACAGAGTATAAAGACAGTGTTATTGGTCATAACTTCTGGAAAGAAATAGCACAAACACTGGACGAAAATTATTATCAAATGAAGTATAGTTTGAAAGGCTGCGCATTCGGCTGTACACATTCGCTGAGACACTTCAGACGGACTGCCAGTAGTGCTTCAACTGACAAAAACACACAATTATGTCAAAATGCGCAGTTTTGGCGAGTTACCTCTGACTTAAGAGACTTAACTGAGTTTCAAAGTCTTAAATGACCGTAAAGAGTTGGGAGAAAATTGGATGTGTGTCAGATCTAGTGTTGGGTCATTCTTGAACGATTCGTTCATTTTGAACGAATCTTTAATGTGACTCGGGAAGAACGAGTCGTCTCGGGGAGTGATTCGTTCAGTCGCGCATGCGCAACATCATATAGGTTCTGTACTGGAATTAGTCAAGTAGTTCACCTGTTTCGAGTCTTCGGGTTTTTCCGAGTCATTCGTTCATCACGTGACAGCCCCATAAGTTTAACCAATGCAGTCTGAGCCGGAAAGAGAATACTAAATAGAAAGTAGTAGACGTATTAGGGAAGTAACACGTAACATTTTAATTATATTTTGCTAAAATGAACGAAATGACTCGAAAAAAGATTAGTTCATTTTGCTGAATGAGACTCAAAGGTCCGAGTCGGTAAAATGACCCGAACTTCCCATCACTAGTCAGATCTCCGTCATGTGTGTCAGGTTTTAAAGAGACAGCACTGCTTTTAAAGTGAGGCTTGCTAAAGTCTGTCATTGATGAAAATCAAAGAACAAAAGAAATAGAGAAATCACTCGACTGCTCTAGTCGCTGATTAACTTTTGTAGCTTGAATAAAAATTAACCAATATAGTTTATGCATATACAATTTATAGTTTTTGTGAAGATTGTTTTAAAATCACTTGAATTAAAAGTTGTCATATATTTCAGAGCCTATTAAATGTTAAAAATAATGGCTTTCAATTATAATAGAGACTCCAGTAGCAGTATTGGTATCGGTACTTCATTAATAATAGGCTACTTAGTAAAAAAGATGCCATTAAACACATATTTAAAATATACTATATTTATGTTGTTTCTACATTAATTTGGAAGTTCAATGTGAAATTATGACAATATAAATTTATAAATATGCGATTAATCAAGATTACAGAAAAATGTGTGATTATTTAATTATTTTTGTAATTGATTGACAAGACAGCACTCTGTTAACCTTTTGTAGATCTTGGTATTGGTAATATTAGTTCATTTTACTGCTGAATATGCTTTTCAATTTAATTTCTAATTTTATAGCCCCCCCCCCCAGAAAGTGATCGTGATGGCCCCCATATATGTGATGGCGATATATCCTCTCATCCACGTTGGTGAGCTCTTCGACAGATTTGTTCGTGAAATTAACTTGATTTGCATATTTTTTTAATTATATCTTTAAAAATATCTTGTTAACCAGCACCCAAGTTTAAAAATATATATATATTTAGGATGAAGTCAAGTAGCGTCGAAAGAGATGAGTTTTCAGTGTAGACAGCATCACTGATCATAATTGGCTTCTATTGTATTTTGTTGCGCCGCTCGCGTCTGGCATAGACACGGAGTGAGTCTTCAGTCATTTTTCTACTCTTCGTTATTGCTTCAATGCAAAGGAAACCAGCGTGCCTGCCACGTCATTATTTGTCAGGTGTGTTCAAGTAAGCTAGATATGCGCAGATGCTCCGCAATTAGAAATCGTGTTGATGATGACTCACAAGTTCAGTATTTGCGCTAAATCTGCACAGATTTGGCTTAAATGAACTTGCCCAAGAAATTAATTAGTGAACATAATATATAAGAAACCCACCAAATTGGCCACATCTGATTTTTACCCGCATTTGGCAGGTTGGCAGGTGTTCGTTTCAAACCCTGAACATAATGTTAACAAAACAAACAAACAAATAAATAAATATTTAGTTTGTTAAAAATCCATTACATTTATTGATTTTAATAAAAATGTTTAAAGTGGAATGTAATACTATGAACTGTCATGTTCCATATAATGCAGCCACAAGTGTTAAAATGCTGTTAGTAACAAACAAAACCATTTTAGCATACTAAACAACACATCACTGTTAATCTTATTGTCCGTCTTTTACTCTCACTTTCTACTCATCCCCCCACTCTCTTTCGTGATTACTTATGATTTAACCAAGTTCAGTATTATGTCTGCCTCATTATGCTAATGAAAGCTTTTTCTCGTTGCGTTGCATGCTTGGCTAGCAGATTGCGCTGAAGTGCGAGAACAGCGGATTGGGCCGTGTGCGCTCAGCTCTTGCCTGCTGATTCGGCATGCCATCAGCATTCTGCCCAGCGCAATATAATGATCAGGGCCCAGGTGACACACACAGAGACACACAGCAGCGTGCTAGAGATTCAGCTGCGTATGCTAATGCTCCAATGCCCCCTTGTAAAGCATGCAGTGGGTGAACAGGCAGCACACTTTACAAGGGGGTGTTGCAATCAAGAGAGAACACAAACAAGCAAACAAGAAAGGATGACTTGTTATGGCAGACAGTAATAGACGGGCCTAGACAGAATCTGTGGAGTTTTCCTGCATTTTTGGCACTGAATTTCAGCAGAACGGATTTAAACATGGTTAAACGTGCTAAACACATTTGAGAATAATACATTACACAAGATAAAAGCATGATCAAATTAGACAAAATATACTATAAACAAGGAGAAGGAGGGTATATCTTATTCTTTTTGGTATGGATCTATGTATTTATTCAAAAACACTTAAAAATGCAATTTATACAAACAAGCACTTGAATACACCTCTTCTATGAAGAACATGGTTTATGTTTTTTTTATATATTTTTTGTGAGTAAGAAATATCAGGGTTAAAAAAAACTCCCCATTCCATGATTAAAAAAAATTAGTTAATGAAATCCTTTACAAATGATTAAACCTTACTGAGCAGTTTGCTGTAATTTTATGAACTTTTGTTTTCTAAAAAAGAAAAAAAAAAAGTGTCGAAGTTTTGTCAAAACATTATTAAAACATATTTAAAAATGTTTGTCCACCAAATCAAGGTTGCGTGGTGCAACTAGTATACAGAAACATGCAGAAAAAAATAAAATAAAACAGGAAATAATTTCATAGCAAGGACCACTGCAGGCCCTCATGGCTCTAAAGTCTCTTAA
This sequence comes from Sinocyclocheilus grahami, assembly GCF_001515645.1. Taxonomy (NCBI): domain Eukaryota; kingdom Metazoa; phylum Chordata; class Actinopteri; order Cypriniformes; family Cyprinidae; genus Sinocyclocheilus; species Sinocyclocheilus grahami. The sequence goes on from NW_015505695.1 coordinate 723,241, forward strand.
AATATCAGATAATGACAAGGCAATGTATATATATATATATAATAAAAACACTATGCAAGTCAATGGGAACCAACTGAACTATCCATTTAATATAAACTGTTTTTGAATTAATACTGCAGAATGTTAGTATAAATTCTCTTTGCCTTGAAATATATATATTTTTAATTGTTTTGATAAATAAATGATTAAGATGTGTACACTCGCATGTATTCAAATTATGAAAATGTCTTTACTTTTTACTTGATAGTTACACCATATGACATTTTTAGAGTCATAAAATGTAAACTGTTCTTGAAAATAGTATACTTTTTCTTTTTTCAAAATCACATGAAACCAACATGAAGAACTTGTCACATACATATGAAAGCAGATTTTGAAAAGATTCATCCTTTTCTTTTTCTTGCAGGGTTATTACAGTTAAACCAAAACTAAAACATTAATAATAATAATAATTATTATTATTATTTAAAATACTCGTTAATGATTTTTAAATGAATTTTTGACATTTAAAATGAATTAAATATTTTATTTTACCTAGTTCCCAAGGTAACATTTCTCATTTAATGTTACCCTTCAGTACTATAATTATTAAAATTAAATAAACTAAAACTAATTAAAAAATAAATCAATAAAAAAGTCAACTTAATTTATTTCAACTACTTGCCAAGGTAACATTTCTCATTTAATTTTAACTTTAAGTACTACAGTAACTAAAACTTATAAATAAAAATTCTGAATCATATAATAATAATAATAATAATAATGACAAGTTCAACAAAATTACTAAAATGTAACTACAATTAAAGTAATTGTAAGTACAAATTAAAGTCTTATAATAAAAACATTGTCACTGACCCACCTGCACTTGTACAAGATCAATCTTTTTGTTTTCCCCTAAAGGTCAAGTAAAAAATATATATATATTATTATTAAAAAATAATTATTATTACTTGAGAATTACATTTTAGTACACTATAGTAATGCATTTCTGTCATAATTTCTTCAAGTTAAACCAGACTTTTATTTTGACAGTTTGTTGTGAAGGTCTTATAGTTTTACTTTCAGCTTTAGCGTGTATTTAACACTAGTTTTTCTCAAATTAAATGGTGAAAAGCTTGAGAAGTGACTGTCTGAGAAGCTCTGGAGATGAAGTTCATGTGTTCAAGTCGTCATACAATTCAATATGATGTTGTTTTATCGCTCAGCCCTAGGTGGAGTATCACTAAGTACTAGTATACACGTCTCAAACGGGTCCTAAAAGGTCTGACTTCAGGCCTACCAGCTGAAAAGTCCCCAAAACCACTTATAACCAGCTCGGTGGCCAGCCAAGGCCAGAAAACCACCTTAGACTGGTTTATGCTGTTTTTCCCTCAGCAGGGCTGTCAGAAGCACTCACACTGTGGTGGTGAGAGCTTTTACAAACTATCTATAGGGAGTTTTAATGCTGACAGACTGCTGAGCGCTTTGAACTGTGTCTTATGTGGGTGATTTACCTGTGCTTGTGCCTCCATTCGAGCATACTGAACCAGCAAAGGCTCTCCGTGCTTCTGCAGGAAGTCTCTCTGACAGCGCTCCGCCAGCGCCGCTTCGTTGGGAAGAAAATTACTGGCCCAAACCTGGAGAGAGAAATGGGAATAGCACCAAGACGTGAAACCTGTGTGGGAGTCTCGCTAATCAGACTCTGTTGATACGGAAAATCTTTAGAACAGCTTTCAGGGACAAAAACAACATCTCGGCCGCACATAATCACACAAAAAATCCCTTCCAGCTATAAAAATAACTAGACAAACAGCAAAGCAGTCCCGTATTTAACATATGCAAATTGATAGCGAAGTACAGTATGTAGCCAGCGAAGCACGGAGAGCACAGAAACACGTCCAATTAAACTTCGCAACTAGTGGAGTTGGTGCTTGCCGTACATTTCTCCCATCTTTAGCCTCATAGAGATGATTTAGGGAAAGCAATTGGAAAAGACACTTTAAAACATTCATCTTTCCAGCCACCAATGACACCCTGCGCTGCCCAGAGAGAGTTCTAACACCGTCTCCCATACATCTTCAACAAAAAAGGCTGCTGAGAAAGATTCTACTTCTCCGATACTTCTCCTCAAAACGGAGCTCCCACAAGAGCTCTCCACAAACGTATCTTCCTGAGGAAAGAAACTTGGTCATTACTCACTTCCGAGACAAATGCGATTTTCTGCAAAGAGATGTGGAGTTTTCCCATCTTTAGCCTCATAGAGATGATTTAGGGAAAGCAATTGGAAAAGACACTTTAAAACATTCATCTTTCCAGCCGCCAATGACACCCTGCGCTGCCCAGAGAGAGTTCTAACACCGTCTCCCATACATCTTCAACAAAAAAGGCTGCTGAGAGAGATTCTACTTCTCTGATACTTCTCCTCAAAACGGAGCTCCCACAAGAGCTCTCCACAAACGTATCTTCCTGAGGAAAGAAACTTGGTCATTACTCACTTCCGAGACAAATGCGATTTTCTGCAAAGAGATGTGGAGTTTTTGGGCGCTCAATTTGAGCAATTTAAAGCAGTGCCACACACGCATGGAAGACTCTCTCAAGGGTCTTTACCATGAATTTACCACAGGATATTTTGCAGTTAATTCCAACTCATAAAACTTCGAAAACAGTATGTTAATAATAAGTGGATATAGTGTAGTATTTCAGATGGATTTTCCAAGTAGGTGTATGCTAAAACGGCTAATGCAGCTAGAGCACGCTGGAAGCTTGTTACAGTTCTCTTTCAACTTTCTCAGTTTGAGTTTGTAGTAAATTGTTGAGAAACATTGCTGAAACACTCGGTCTTTAAGTAGGAAAGCTATGTTAAAGAAGGTAAAGTTCACTTTTGAAAGCATCTTGACATATTGCAACGCTAATGCTTGTGAATCTAATTCAAATCATGCACTAAACATACTACCCTGTTGAAAAAACCAGCATATGCTGGTTAGGTATGTTTTGAAGCTAGGATGCTGGTTTGAGCTGGTTTATGCTGGTCCTTAGCTGGTCACGTGCTGGTCCTAAACTGGTCCGACCAGCACATGACCAACATAAACCAGCAAAGGACCAGCTTAAACCAGCTCATCCCAGCTTCAAAACATACCTAACCATGGGTAGGTATGTTTTGAAGCTGGGATATGCTGGTTTCAGCTGGTTTAAGCTGGTCCTTTGCTGGTTTATGTTGGTCATGTGCTGGTCGGACCAGTTTAGGACCAGCACGTGACCAGCTAAGGACCAGCATAAACCAGCTCAAACCAGCATCCTAGCTTCAAAACATACCTAACCATGGTTAGGTATGTTTTGAAGCTGGGATATGCTGGTTTCAGCTGGTTTAAGCTGGTACTTTGCTGTTTTATGCTGGTCATGTGCTGGCAAAGGACCAGCTTAAACCAGCAAAGGACCAGCTTAAACCAGCATCCCAGCTTCAAAACATACCTAACCAGCATATGATAGTTTTTTCAACAGGGTAAGAAAGCAAATTCCATTTTTACACTTTGAGGTAAATCTTGAGGTAAAAATACCTCAAAAATGGATACATTTAGATTAAATGAAAAATGCATTTCATTATGGCTTTAAAAATATTAGCTGAAAAGTTTGGCAAGAGCTTGAAGGTAATTATTTTAGCTAGTTGCTAACACTAGATGTTAGGTAGCATAGGCTGATCTGGTATTAAGACAATATCATGACGTGCTAAATTGTTTAAGTACTTGCATATTAGCATAAATCGACACATATAGTGCGTAGTAGACTAATTATGAATTTGAGTTCATTCAATATCACTACATTCAGTATTTAAAGAAATTTAAAGTAGTAAGATGAAATCTAACCAGGATACTTTTGACAATAAATGTGAATTAAACCGCTTACTGAATGGTCAAGTGTCCATGATTTTTTTGAAAGGACACACTAAATTGATCAAAACTGACAGTAAATACATTTATAATATTACAAAATGTTTTCTAATCAACAAATAACCCTGAAAAATGCAGGTTTCCACAAAATTATGAAGCAGCACAACTGTTTTCGACATTGATAATAATCAGAAATGTTTTTTTGAGCGGCAAATCAGCATATTAAAATGATTTCTGAAGGATCATGTGGCACTGAAGACTGAAAATTCAGCTTTGATCAAAGGATTAAATTACATTTTACAAAATATTCAGATTATTTTGAATTATAAAACTTTTTCACTATTTTACTGCAGCCTTGGTGAGCATATATTGTGTAACACTTTACAATAAGGTTCAATTCATTCATATTAATTCATGCTCTAGGCATCACAAAACAAAAAAATAACATGCATCAATCTACATCAATGTTAATTTATTAATACACCATTTTTTATTCATTCTTGTTCGATCATACCACATCAACTAATTGTATTGTTAAGTAATCATATTTAATTGAACTTCGCATGTATGTATAGAAATTAACACCAAAATCCTATTAAAATATTGTGCATTGCTATTTCGTGTTATTGCATGATATTTCATTCATCTTAAAGGGATAGTTCACCCAAAAATGAAAATGTGATGTTTATCTGCTTACCTCCAGGGCATCCAAGATGTAGGTGACTTTGTTTCTTCAGTAGAACACAAACAAAGATTTTGCAGTCTGTCAGTCGTATAATGTGAGTGAATGGGAATCACGGCTTTGAGAGTCAAAAACACATACACAAACAAAACCAAATTAAACCATGCGGCTCGTGATGATACATTGATGTGTAAAGACACGAAACGATCGGTCTGTGCAAGAAACGGAACAGTATTTATATAGTTTTTACCTCTGATTCACCGCAATGTCCGAACTGTCCTGAGCACATACTCAACAGCCGGGCGTGAGGCGTCGTCTTCTTCTTCTTACTTTACGGCGGATCACAGACTTATAAGTGCATTACCACCACCTATCTCTCAAATGGACCATTGACACTCCTAATTGAGATTGTAGATAGAGTATCAATGGTCCATTTGAGAGATAGGCGGCGGTAATGCACTTATAAGTCTGCGATCAGCTGTAAAGCAAGAAGAAGAAGAAGACGCGAATGCGCTCAGGACAGTTCGACATTGCGGTGAATCAGAGGTAAAAAGCTATATAAATACTGTTCAGTTTCTTGCACAGACCGATCGATTCGTGTCTTTACACATCAATGTATCGTCACGAGCCGCATGGTTTAATTTGGTTTTGTTTGTGTATGTTTTTTTTTACTCTCAAAGCCGTGATTCCCATCCACTTACATTATATGACTGACAGACTGCAATGGTTTGAGTTAAAAATCTTCGTTTGTGTTCTACTGAAGAAACAAAGTCACCTACATCTTGGATGCCCTGAGGGTAAGCAGAAAAACATCACATTTTCATTTTTGGGTGAACTTTCTCTTTAAGAACTTGTAATGCATTATATGTATGCTTATGAAAGTACTGCATCAATAGCCGGGTTTCCATCCAAAGTTGCGAACTTAACTTATGCGCAAAACTGAAATAGTGCATAAAACATTTGCGAATAAGCAACGTTTCCATCCAACGAGTCGAAGAGAACAAAATCATCACTTCCTGGTAGAACTGGCGCTAGGCTATATATCACTATGAAAAGTAGGAGAAACCCCTGAATATAATAATTTTCATAGGCCTATATAATAAATTACTTGCGCCTCAGAGCGAGCAGACGAAACAAAATAAATTTGGTCATTGCTTTCGGAGGTGGATGCTGCTGTTTGGGAACACAGTCGTGTAACAGTTCTGGGAGGCAATTATACAGAAATATGTTGATGACAGACTTCGCTCAGACATTTCAAAATGACCATAACATTTCAGATGCTGAGGAACGAGATTGGTCCACTGGTTAGGTTTTTCCGTCCCATAGCGCAGTCACGTGACTTTTTTTCCCCCATCTCCTTTTATTCGCATTAACCCTTTTTCGCACACGTCAAAAACCCCCTCAAGCGAACGTAAAAAAATGTTTGCGAATCAAGGGATTTTTATTCGAAATGTGCCGTTTCCATCACTCGTTTCTGATGCGATACTTCAAAATGTGCATAAAAACAGGGTGATGGAAACATAGCTACTGTTTTCTACTTATAGCCTACTGGTTCTTTGGCAGAAACTACCTCAAATTTAATTTGCAGAGTCCCTGCAGCCATATGGCAATTATCATCTAGAAGAGACTGAAAAAGAAAAGACACTTGAGCTTGTTAAATGTCAAGGTCACAGTCCTGCACTGCCTTTGCACGTTCAATCCAAACATCCACTAGAAACCAACAGGCCGAATCCAGCAACATCAGCTGCCAATACACCTGCCAGCCCCAGACCACATTCAGTACCCAATAAAAACTCAATTACATTTGATTGTTCTGCTCGTACGTAAAGTTTCAGAAATGCATCCAACTGCACTCATTTCGCATTTAGAGGTCTAATAAAAAGTTTCTTTTTAACAGCAGTGGGTAAAGTTTTCCAACACATACATCTAGCTTTTCATCATTGCAAAGGATGACAACATCGCAAACAAAACAGGATGAAACGCTCAGAAAGAATGTATTTTTTCAAGTCGAGCTTGATAAAAATGAGTCTGTGGTGATAAATGGCAGAATGAATGTGAACACTGTGAGATGTTCCCTGTGTGCGTGGTCATCCTGACTAATGTGACATGACTGGAGAAGTTTAAAGCTCACAGTCAATCACCCAGAAGCTAATTCTAATTCTTGTGTACGTTTCCATAATCCATCATAATCCACGAGGGAGCAGTTGTTATAATCAAGAGACAAATTTCTGTTTGCCTGCTGCCAAAAATAATTTAAAAAAGCAACTGTGAAAATGAGCTCTCCAGCTAAATGATGAATTAGACTCTCTGTGAGAACCGAGTTCTCCTGGGTTAACGGCAATTGCAAATAGAAGTATTTCCACACTCTTTTTTTAAAACATGCACTTCCTATAGAATCTAATACATACCTCTGAGAGAGTCTTTGACCTCAGTTTTCTTGCGAACCATTGATTTGGGTCTTAAAGTCAAGCTCTGCGGCTCTAAATGCACATTTGAGACTGATCTGACCTCTCGGGTTAAACAAGTTTTTGACTGAAGCCTTTCATCAAAAGACACGAACGACTGAATATCCTCGTCCCAGTCCTTCTGTAAGATTAATAAAACGGGTATATAACTACTAGCCGGGTTTCCATCCAAAGTTGCGAACTTAACTTATGCGCAAAACTGAAATAGTGCATAAAACATTTGCGAATAAGCAACGTTTCCATCCAACGAGTCGAAGAGAACAAAATCATCACTTCCTGGTAGAACTGGCGCTAGGCTATATATCACTATGAAAAGTAGGAGAAACCCCTGAATATAATAATTTTCATAGGCCTATATAATAAATTACTTGCGCCTCAGAGCGAGCAGACGAAACAAAATAAATTTGGTCATTGCTTTCGGAGGTGGATGCTGCTGTTTGGGAACACAGTCGTGTAACAGTTCTGGGAGGCAATTATACAGAAATATGTTGATGACAGACTTCGCTCAGACATTTCAAAATGACCATAACATTTCAGATGCTGAGGAACGAGATTGGTCCACTGGTTAGGTTTTTCCGTCCCATAGCGCAGTCACGTGACTTTTTTTCCCCCATCTCCTTTTATTCGCATTAACCCTTTTTCGCACACGTCAAAAACCCCCTCAAGCGAACGTAAAAAAATGTTTGCGAATCAAGGGATTTTTATTCGAAATGTGCCGTTTCCATCACTCGTTTCTGATGCGATACTTCAAAATGTGCATAAAAACAGGGTGATGGAAACATAGCTACTGTTTTCTACTTATAGCCTACTGGTTCTTTGGCAGAAACTACCTCAAATTTAATTTGCAGAGTCCCTGCAGCCATATGGCAATTATCATCTAGAAGAGACTGAAAAAGAAAAGACACTTGAGCTTGTTAAATGTCAAGGTCACAGTCCTGCACTGCCTTTGCACGTTCAATCCAAACATCCACTAGAAACCAACAGGCCAAATCCAGCAACATCAGCTGCCAATACACCTGCCAGCCCCAGACCACATTCAGTACCCAATAAAAACTCAATTACATTTGATTGTTCTGCTCGTACGTAAAGTTTCAGAAATGCATCCAACTGCACTCATTTCGCATTTAGAGGTCTAATAAAAAGTTTCTTTTTAACAGCAGTGGGTAAAGTTTTCCAACACATACATCTAGCTTTTCATCATTGCAAAGGATGACAACATCGCAAACAAAACAGGATGAAACGCTCAGAAAGAATGTATTTTTTCAAGTCGAGCTTGATAAAAATGAGTCTGTGGTGATAAATGGCAGAATGAATGTGAACACTGTGAGATGTTCCCTGTGTGCGTGGTCATCCTGACTAATGTGACATGACTGGAGAAGTTTAAAGCTCACAGTCAATCACCCAGAAGCTAATTCTAATTCTTGTGTACGTTTCCATAATCCATCATAATCCACGAGGGAGCAGTTGTTATAATCAAGAGACAAATTTCTGTTTGCCTGCTGCCAAAAATAATTTAAAAAAGCAACTGTGAAAATGAGCTCTCCAGCTAAATGATGAATTAGACTCTCTGTGAGAACCGAGTTCTCCTGGGTTAACGGCAATTGCAAATAGAAGTATTTCCACACTCTTTTTTTAAAACATGCACTTCCTATAGAATCTAATACATACCTCTGAGAGAGTCTTTGACCTCAGTTTTCTTGCGAACCATTGATTTGGGTCTTAAAGTCAAGCTCTGCGGCTCTAAATGCACATTTGAGACTGATCTGACCTCTCGGGTTAAACAAGTTTTTGACTGAAGCCTTTCATCAAAAGACACGAACGACTGAATATCCTCGTCCCAGTCCTTCTGTAAGATTAATAAAACGGGTATATAACTACACAACTGACACGTCTTAGCTTTGACATCTTCTGACACATTTCTGACATCTTAGCTTTAACAGATGTGTTTTTATTTTACAAAGTTAGAAATTCAAACGCAACAAGCAGAGCTACACGATTTGGAGAGGGGAAAAATCAATTTGTGATTTTTTTCAGATAAAAAGGCCAAATGTAATACAATAATACAATAATAATAATAATAATAATAATAATAATAGTTATTATTATTATTATTATTATTGTTGTTGTTGTTACTAAATAAAAATACAAAGTTAAAAAAAGCAAAATTAGAAATATTACCACTGTAATATTTCACTGTAAAATCAAGTACACGGGAAAGATTTGTGCTAGAAACCATCGGAAATTGCTAAACTTTATTATTTATTATATTATATTATTTATTATAACTTATATAACTTATATTTACAAAGAATGTGCATGTATTTCATTGAATTAGACTAACTGAATGAAAAATATTTCTAAATTTACAAGTAGAAAGACTGAAATAGCATTTTCTTGCAAAACATACTTCAATAATCTTTATTTACAATTTCATTTTTTTATAGTTTTTACAGTGTATTGAACAAAAGTAACGGCAATTTAGTTTTACATTACAAATGTAAAAATACAATACTAATATTTATGGCTGTCTTAATTTCATAATTTTCAAATGTTATAAAAAGTGCTTTGCAATTTTGGTTTTATTATTATTATTAACATTTATATTTGCATTTACATTTCTTCATTTAGCTTTATCTAAAGCGACTTACAATTATTAAGTTATTAATCTTAGTTATTAAAGTTATTAATTAAGAAACACATTACATTTTTATGGTCAAAATAAGGGCATAAAAAGTTATCAAAGTTTAATTAAAGATTAAAGGGGTCATATGATGTGATTTCAAGTTTTCCTTTCTCTTTGGAGTGTTACAAGCTCTTGGTGCATAAAGAAGATCTGTAAAGTTGCAAAGACTAAAGTCTCAAATCCAAAGAGATATTCTTTATAAAAGTTAAGAGTCAGCCACGCCTACCTAAAACGGCTCGTTCTAACACGCCCCCACGTGTCTACGTCACTATGTGAGAAGATTTACATAACGCCACCCAAATGTTCACGCAAAGAAAGAAGGCGTAACTTTTATTCTCGCTGTAGTATTGTTGCCGCCGCCGCCATGTCGTGAAGGCACTGGGTGTGTTTCGTTGTGAAAGCGAAACTACTTTGTTTGGTCTTCCAAAAGAGGACACGACTAGAAATCAGTGGTTAAGTTATATTTACAACACTGTTCCAGAACACTTCAACCCAAATATATTCAGATGTGTGCAGCACATTTTATGAAGGACTGTTTCTTTACTACATATTAAGCAAAATTTTAATTTTGAATTATTTATATGCTCTTATAATAGTTATTCATATTTTATTTAATTTTGTTTGAATTAGTTTTTATTTTATATTTTCAGTTTTCTTTTTTTAGATTACATTTTTGTCATTTTTTATTTGCTTTTGTCAGTTTTGCATATTTCTATGCAAATGTCATTTATTTTCATATTTTATTTTAGTTCTATTTCAATTAAGAAAACTGGTTTTAATAGTTTTAATTTTAGTGAACAATAGATTACAATAAAACTGTGCTGAGAATACTTTTACCTTCTCCTCCAAAACCTTCACCCTCTCTGTTGTTCTGTAGTGGCATGAAATTAAATGAAATAAAAGATTTACTTACAAAAATCTAACAAACTCTAAATTTCTCCAGCTTGCTTTATAATCTATTTGTTTATATTCATGTTATTGTGTATTGTGACAATTGTTGGCTCCTCTTTTGTACATTGCTTTGGATAAACCATCTGCTAAATGCATACATGTAAAATGTGACTTGTTATTTATTATAGCAGGTCAGTCTCAGTTTTAACATTTGATATGTCATATATGTTGTATTCTGAATAAAATATTGAAATTTGAAACTTCCACATTGCATTCTGTTTTTATTCACAATTTGTACAGTGTCCCAACTTTTTTGGAATCGGGTTTGTACATTGCTTTGGATAAACCAACTGCTAAACGCATACATGTAAAATGTGACTTATTTATTATAGCAGGTCAGTAGAAGGCATTTTAAATCAACTGTGGTAATAATTTGTAGTCATTCTGCTCATTTGCATATAGTTAAATTGTGCTCACCTTTGTCTTGTTGCTAATTGTCACTGATGTTACTGATGTAATCGTTGTAAAACTATTATTTCCCAAACTGTCACATTTTGTGCTTTCCGAAGCATTTACACAGAATTGAATTCTTCTAATGTTTCATGATCAAGACCCACTGAAGATAAAAGCCCTCTGGTGGTCTAGTGGGGCGTTTAGTACAGCAAGTCAACAGGTTCTCCAGCCCGAGGTGATGACTTCTTAAAAAAAAAAAAGCCCTCTCAGTATCATCGTTTTCATAATTGCCTTCCCGCCTGTTCACATGAAGGCCTTTAGTTATGCGTACTTAATGACAGCGCTATTCCCTCAGAGCTCCACGCAACCTTTGAGGCTAGGAAAGTTCACACAGGTTTTGAGCTATTGAAAACGAGGCCGGTGTGCTTATGCATTAAACATTAAGTCCCTGTAGATGGGGCGAAAAAGAAAAACACTCGTTTAATCGAGTCCATTTTCCCAAGAATTCCAATTAAATATCTAAAATAAAATAAAATCCTTTGCGGCAGTGAAATCATAAAGCCCATCTCTCGCTCTCTGTTTTTAAAGATAATACCGGGCGGCCATGGGAATCTGGCATGGCTTTAAACAAGCGGTCGGCAGCTCCTCTGTATTCCGGCTGCTGATTTAAATGTCAGGAGTGATAAAGGAGGGTCGAGAAGGAGGAGATGGACGGAGGGGGAACTAATCATGCAGTCTTCACGCACACGTCCGGCGGCCCTAGAGGCCACGTTTATGAACCTCGGTGAAATAAAACGCCAGACAGCGGTCCATCACTCTCTAGAACAGCGAAGCACAAAAAAAACACACAAAGAAACCACGTCTCACAGTCAGTAAATATGCTAGCAGTGACAAGATCAGAGATATTAAAAAGAAGCGTGTGGCGCTATGATTTTCAGGCCTGACCCGCAGGCGATACCGAGAAGGCTACAGTTCTCCAGAGTTTTCATACGTCTGTTCTTAACAGATGGTTCAGATGATTGACGTTTCCTGACGTACGCGTATACTATTTATTTCCTGCCTGCGTCGGAGCTCGAGGAGAGCGACGGATTGAGTCGCGTTTGGAAAGGCTTCAAGAGAAGGAGTTCCAAGAGAACGTCAATCACACCTCACTGCTGACCGTCAATCTCTCTCATTGCCATTTCTCTGCTAGCGCTACTGCTAGCTGTGTATGTAAATCCTCAGATAAGACGACATTATACACAACGTATGTTCATGCAGGGATAAACCAGAGATGCCGTCACCAGAATGCGTTTGGGAAATTGAATAGAATCTTAAAAAGAGAAGACTGTTAATTTTTTACGGTTCATTTATTCTTCAGCGTCTAATCATAATTGTTTGTCAGGTTGTTTGCTGCTGCTTCTCATAATTGGAAAAAATGTGAGCTCTGGATTTCTCGATCTTGAGAGGTTCTACACACATTTCATGTTTAAACTATGAAAAAAAAATTCAAATTTTGTAGCAGTGAATTGATTCAATCAACCACCAAACCACTAATTTAGCTGTCAGATTAGCTGTCTATGGAATTCTAAATACAGTGCAGGAGGGAACTGGTTGGCAACCAGCTATTTATCAAATTTTGTGGCAATTACACTACCGGTCAAAAGTTTGGGGTCAGTAAGACTTGTAATGTTTTTTTTTAAAAGTCTCTTGTGCTCATCAAGGCTGCATTTATTTGATCAAAAATACAGAAAAAAAACAGTAATCTTGCAAAATGTTATTACAATATAAAATAATGGTTTCTATTTTAATATCCTTTAAAATATATTTTATTTCTGTGATGAAAGCTGAATTTTCAGCATCATTACTCCAGTCTAAAGTGTCACATGATCCTTCAGAAATCATTCTAATATGGTGATTTATTATTAGAATTATCAATGTTGGCAACAGTTGTGCTGCCTTTTTTTTTTTTTTGGAAACTGCAATATTTTTCAGGATACTTTGATGAATAAACAGTTAAAAAGAACAGCATTTATTCAAAATATTAATCTTTTCTAACAATATAAAGCTTTGCTCTCACTTCTTAGCAATTTAACACATCCTTGCTGAATAAAAGTTTTAATTTCTTCAAAAAACAACAAAAATGTACTGACCCCAAACTTTTGAACTGTAGTGTATATTGTTAGAAAAGATTTCTATTTTAAATAAATGCTTTTCTTTTTAACTTTTCATCATAATAATATTTCACAATATTTTTTTTTCCTGTATTTTTGATCAAATAAATGCAGCCTTGATGAGCAGAAGAAACTCCGGTAAAAAACATAAAAATCATTCTGATCCCAAACTTTTGACCGGCAGAGTATGTTATTATATAAATTAAACAAATTTCTCTTTACACAAAAATCTCCTTCCTAGCAGTGTGATGCAGCATGTTGATATAAAACTTGAGTGAAAGAGTGTACATCTCCACTGGTTCAAGCAGTCACCCTAAGGGTGTCAGTCCTCTTTCAAACAATCCAACTCAGGCAAAAAGTGACATTCTATTCACATGCTTTATTGCACTAAAGGCGAACTATAGTTTACTGTAAGCATAAAAGTTTATATGTACACTACCATTTATAATGTAGGCATTTTCTTCAAAGAATTGATGCTTCTATTCAACAAAGATGCATTGATTTGGTCAAAAATGTCAATTAATATATTTAGAATGTAATTTCTGATCACGTTTATAATTTATAATGTAAGATTTCTATTTAAAATAAATCAATAAATATAAATCTGTTACCATGGTCTGTCTGAATACTCAATTCTGATTGGCTGGCAGGTATGCATTAAAACCTTTTAATGCACAGGTAGTTCCAAGTCAGTTTTATCACCGTTCTATATTAATATGCTGCTTTCAGTGACACACACACACACACACGCACACAGAGATTGCACACAGAGCACACACAAAAACATTCAGGAGCACAGAACCTTGTTGTCAATGCTGCCCTGCGACTTTTATTAATAAAATACCTTAGATACTAATAATCGAATATTCTGGTCCAGCCCTAGTGGAAACACAGTCTTTGCATTGCCTTCCTTCTTTTCCCAACGTTAGGAAAGAGTGAATTAACTTTCCAGGCCGCGTCAGTAAGAACTTGGTCCTTTGTTCACTTCATTTTACCACGGACTCGTTTACAAACAAGGCACAATTAGACGCGGGAAAGATTGAAACTCAAAAATGATGCTGTGCCGACAATATTGGTAATGCTACACCAAATGTGAGTAACTGTTTTTATTATGTGGTCACTATTGCTTTGTCTGTTATTACAGATCGTTTGATACGAGTATTTATGCGTTTCTGACCTAAAACACAGCAGTGTCCATCTATGAGGAATGTACGATGTCAAACATACACATCTATTAGCCAATCATAGCAGCGGACGTTTACTTCTGAGTCTACAATCCGCCACGCTTATTCAAACAGAGCGTTCTGATGAGGGGGGTTAAAACAGGACAGAAAATGGCCTATTACTTCTAAATTAGGATGTTTTTTTCTGATTTAAAAATCTTGATAATATTATAAGTGGACCTCAGAGGACAGTACAAAATAAAAAACAAAGGCCATGACCACTTTAATATCTATTTAGTTGTGGCAGGGTGTACATTCGTTTGCCACTCACACTTTTTTTGTGGAACCCAGCCCCCATAAAAATTATTAAATAGGAATAATGATTAGTATGATAATGATCATTAGTATGGGGTAGTATGGGGGATCGATAGTGTGGGTTCGAGTCTCGTACCGGCAGGGATTGTAGGTGGGGGGAGTGAATGTACAGCGCTCTCTCCCACCTTCAATACCACGACTGAGGTGCCCTTGAGCAAGGCACCGAACCCCCAACTGCTCTGGGTGTGTGTGTGTTCACTGCTGTGTGTGTGCACCTATTCACTGCAGAGGATCCACTGGTGAACAAGTGATGTAATGCTAAAATTCTCTAAATCTGTTTCCCAAAATCATCTACATCTTGGATGGCCTGAGGGTGGGGACATTTTCAGCAAGTTTTCGTTTTTGGGTGAACTAGTCCTTTAAAGTATTTAGAGTCCATTTGGACTATTCACACATCGGCTAAAATTCAGACGAGCCCTGATAAGAGCCAAAAAGTGTGAAAAGACCCTTAGATAAAATGTTTTAAATTTCACAAAACAGCAGCTCGATAATCGTTTCAAGAGACAGATGAGTCTCTGTTTTGAGAGCTGATGTTTTGTGTTTGTTCAGGGGTGGGTGGTTACGGATGATATGAGAAAGCGTGGGACAGACAGAGAGAAAGAGACACAGATCAACACAGACAGCCCGCTGTATCGCGAGCGCTCGCTCACTCGCTCCCTCTCCGCAAATACTCTCATCCTGGAGAAGGTAGGCAGCCAGATACACGCAGCTTATCCATCTCTCCCAGGGCATGCTGGGTAAAGCTTGACTCCTGCCGGCTGACATAGACCTAAGCCACACAGAGCTCCAGTCTCTCCACGGGGCCACACACACGGACAGGGAGGGGGATTTATTTACTCATATTTAGCTGCGTCCATTGATAAAATCATATGAGAAACTTAAGAGCGGCTTACGGCTGATTCTATCTGGGCTGAGCCTGTGTATGCTGGGAGGTTGATTTATGTTAGAGGTCGATGATTGATGTCACGTCCAGCACATACTGGGACGCGGGGTGGATGTGCTGTCATACTGACAGTATGATGCATGGATGAGCTGTTGCCAAGGAAACTAGTCTAATGTGGTGCTGCTAAAGGGTCTATTAACATTTAGTGCAAAAAAATCCACCTGGAAAAAGCATGTAATTTGTTCAATGTTCAAATATGTTGTCCTGCTCCAGTTTAATATGCAGACACAACTACAATTTGACTGGAATGGATTTCTAATCTCGTTTTTAGTTCCACTTTGGATTTGTGCTTTTGAATTAGCTTCATTTTTTTAAATCATTATTTTCAGTTTATTTTTGTTTTTATTTTAGTTTACGTTTCATTATAGTGTACGTATTTTAAGCATATCAAAGTTTAAGCTAAACTAAACTGGCACAATGAATACGTTAATTAAGTTAATAAGCTATTAAGCACAATATTACTGTTATTGCTATCCAGTGTTATTGTCAGCTAAAACTAAAACTATTAAATGGCATTTGTTCATTAAATAATATTAGACGAAAACATAAACTTAAAAAAAACTTGAAAATTAGAAATGTTGGGAACTAACTGAAAGAAAATAAGTTTAGATAAAATGAGCTAGTAAAATGAATTAAATAAAACTGAAATAAAAATTAATTAAAACTGCACACAGATATATATTAAAAAAGCTAATAAAATGACAAAGGCACATAACAAAATTACCAAAAATTTAACTACAATTAAAATGCAACCTGTAAATATTCAAATTAAAGCTAACACAAAATATGAACAAATTCTAAAACAGTATATAATTATAATAAATAACACTGATAATGCTGATATCTACTCAATTTTCATTTAATGTAGGTTTGTAGGCCTACTTAAGGTTTCAAGTTTTATAATACTATCAAGTTTTATTTGATACCATTTATTAAAAACTACAAGTTACAGTCATGAAAATGTATTTTAGTTTACTTTCAAATGTTTGGTTACATTTAATTTCATTTTAGTTTCTGTTTTTGATAATAGCACTGTGTTTATTTTGGTCGCTGTGTTATAAAAATGAAATGTCCTGCAACTGCAGAATAAGTTAACTTTCTCCAGCCATCTAAACTGTATCAATCACAACCTAACAAGTTAGTTCACATTGCAGCGCATCGGCACCAGAGATCAGATTTGATGAGGCTGAGAAATAAATGAAAGCCGGTAAACCATAAATCTATGGTATGACCGTTAAACCTTCATTCTTCAGGTGTGGTTTATTATAAAGAAAGTATGATATGGAAGATATGAGAGGTTTTTGACAGCTCCTTTGAACAGAGCTCATGTCAAACCATCTGAAAATCCTCTACTGCCCCCTAGCTGAGCGCACAGCCATAAACACTTAATGAATGCAGGGAAAGGGAGCTCAGTGTGCGGCCAACCCAGTGAGATTGGCTTGCTGTGCTGTCTCGGCACGACAGTGACAGGCTTCCTGCGCTTAGAAGAAACAAGGGTAAGACAGACAGCCAGAAAAAGTGAAACAAGAGGAAACAGAAGTTCCTTGCTGCTCGGAGTCATGAAGATGTCAATAAAACATCATTTACACTGAACGCTATCAAACTGATAAAAGCAGCTACGTTTTCCACCCCATTGCCATCCCAGCGACCTCCTTTAAAAAATTAAATCCCAGAATCCCCACAAGACAAACCCGTTCGACTCCAAGAGCGAGAGCCGAGAGAAATTTTCTGGAAATAAGGAAGACGTTTCGGTGACGTCTTTCCTTGGACTATCTCTGTACTCCCCTAATTGGAGTCTACAGGCTTTTTACGCTCCTGCTTGCATTAGCCGCGTCTCGTCAGCAGTCTCTCCACTGAGCTGACAGTTAAAGACCTATTCCAGCCTAAAAACGAGCAGTCCAGATGGTCGAGTCCAGACTGCAGCGGATACGTCTTAATCCGCAGAGTAGCATTTCAGGGCTCTCTGCCTCAGCGAGTCGACAGGGGCAAATGCTAATTGGCAGGAGGAGGGCTAGAAAAAAGGGGACATCAATGAAGTAACGAGGTGACGGCATACCTGACAGTGAGGATGGGGGTTTGAACAGCCCATCATGGCTCCTTTATTCTCGAAGATCTGAAACACGAAAGAAAAAGTCATTACGTCCTTTCAAAGAACTCAGACATAACAAGCCACGGCAAACTGTATACAAGTGTACAGAAACACACTCAAACAAGACAGGTGCAGACAAAACACGCACTCTGTTATTGAGACATGAAGAGATCAGAGCACGTGTTGCTGTTTAAAAGGAAACATCCTGTCGAAGGGAGTTTTAAGACTTCCTGGCACCTCCCTCAAGGGCGATTTGAGCAGGATCTGCCCTTGACTACTCCACTTGATAAATATTGACTCGGCTAAAGTCACAGCTCTTCAGGGTCTGTAAATCGCAAAGATGAGGCAACACACATGCTCTGATGTGTTTAACAGAGAGGAGATAACCACCGAGGAGCCGCTAACTGGGATAAACTGCAAGAAATGTAGAAACACCCCTGTAGATGCTTCTGGGATTGGACTGAACCTTGCTGCACCCTAAAATAATGATTTGCGGTTTCAACACAATCGCATGCAATTATTTTATGAGGTGGTGAATTTCGTTACACATTGTGATTCGTACAGAATCACACGGTTTTATGAAAAATAAGCATCAATGATTTGCGGTTTCAACACAATCGCATGCAATTATTTTATGAGGTGGTGAATTTCGTTACACATTGTTATTCGTACAGAATCACACGGTTTTATGAAAAATAAGCATCTAAGGGCCAGATTTACTAAACAGGGCAAATTAGCGTTAGAGCGCAATTCCATAAAAGCGCCGATGGGAGGGGAAAATTCTGCGGGTGATTTACTAACAATGCGCACATTAAAGAACACAGATGCAACATCTCATTTCCATAATGACCAGCGCAATCTACCAAGAGCCGAGCAAATTACCGCCTGCTTTAAGACATGCTTTTTTTGGGCGTTAAATAATGCCGCAAATACCAGTGAATTGACGAGCGCAAATCTTAGTAAATCGTGTTGCGTGATTCATTTAAAGGGTTGGTTCACCCAAAAATGAAATAACCCCATGATTTACTCACCCTCAAGTCATCCTAGGTGTATATGACATTCTTCTTTCAGATGGATACAATCGGAGTTATATTGAATAATGTCCAGGCTAATCCATGCTTTATAATGGGAGTGGATGGTAGCCCAAAATTTGAAGTCGAAAAAATTGCACCCATCCATTATAAATGAAGTCCACACGGCTCCGGGGAGTTAATAAAGTCCTTCTGAAGCGATGTGATGCATTTGTGTAAGAAAAATATCCATATTTACAACTTTATAAATCTTAATCTCTAGCTTCCGCTAACTGTCATACGCGCGTTCTTGAGACAGCGGCGTCCAGCGGATGACGTAAGACGTAGGCATATCATAAGCTCCGGTGAGAATATGCTAGTCTCACGAGAAACAAGTTTTGTTTACAGCAAAGGAAAACCAGTGTCCTATTGGCTTATATCGAAATCCTCAGACATTTTTCTTTACAAATCCTCGTTTTGTACTACTAATTCGTGACCAGTGTTTTGTTTTGCTCTCTCCTCTGCACTTCCACATTCGTCACTTCCACGTTTGTCACTTCCACGTTTAGCTACATGCTATGTCATCCGCTGGACGCCACTCTCTCGTGAACGCATGTACGAAAGTTAGCGGAAGCTAGAGATTAAGGTTTATGAAGTTGTAAATATGGATATTTTTCTTACACAAATGCATCGCGTCGCTTATTAACTCCCCGGAGCCGTGTGAACTTCTTTTATAATGGATGGGTGCAATTTTTTCGACTTCAAATTTTGGGCTACCATCCACTCCCATTATTAAGCATGGATTAGCCTGGACATTATTTAATATAACTCTGATTGTATTCGTCTGAAAGAAGAATGTCATATACACCTAGGATGGCTTGAGGGTGAGTAAATCATGGGGTAATGTTCATTTTTGGGTGAACTAAGCATTTAAATACTCTCCTTCCATAACTTTTTTCTCAGATTAAAAGGGAAACTGCTACAAATGCATATTCAATAAGGTGAGTCGCAAAAATAACTGTGTCCACGCCTTTTCAGTGCTAATTTACCACTGAGTGTCTTTAGTAAATCCAGACAGTAGTTTTTTAACGTCAAATGAGTGTTGGTGCTGGCACAAGCTGATAGTTAATCTGGCCCTATACCTCTAAACCTAACCATGAGTGGCGCATAACGGTGGCAATATTGTATTTAAATGCTGAATGTACACGAACGCCATCACAATGTCGTAATTACGCGTGGGAAAAACAAAGCTTTCTTTAAGTCCCAAGCTTCTGAGGTGTCGGCTTGTAAGTGAGAAAATACGGGAGGTGCAATACACGCAGTGTCTCTACTGATGGCAAATTTGATAAAATAAAGTTGTTGTTTTTTAATATTCAATAAAACTAGCTAAATTGCATGCACAAAATGCCACAGTATTGTAGAATATACAGTGCCTAGCCCAAAAAAATTTTATAAATAAAAGTCGTTGTCTGGAAATTAATAAGCTAATAAATTAGCAAATCCAAATGGCAGGGTTTTTTTTTTTGCTAGGCAATGTATAATGATTAAGCTTACAGCACCTTCATAAATTTCATAAAATCATAAAAAAGCAAAAATATAGACTTAAAAAGGCAATTATAAAGGTAAGATGCCATCTTTCTCCAACCAAAGTGACTTGCACACACCTGACATAATTACTTATTCCCAACTCAAACTTCTCAGTACTTGAACATACCATAAGCAGATGGTACAAAAAAAAAACATACAAATTAGATTGTACAAATTAATTAGTTCACATGAATTATCCACCAAATCGCCAAAATGTAAAATAGTTACAAATTGCCATGAGAGTGTCTTGGTTTGTTTGCAGGTGCATCTTTCAACAATTCACTGAAGAAAATGTTCATTGGAAAAAGTTTTTTGGGGGGGGTGGGTTTCAACATTGATAATGAAAACAAAAAGAAAAAGACATGTCATGGAACTGTTTTTAATTAAGTTAACTTTCTTTCATCAACTAAGAACAGTGCATTACAGCACATTGTGTCCTAACTTGGCATGACATTAAAAATCTCCAAAAACAAGTAATTTGTCGCAACACCACACAATGCAATCAGAACATATTTTAATGTTTAATGTTTAATATGCAGCTGTGTAGAATTACTGTATAATTTGAACCAATGGGACTTCACAGTGTAGACTCGATCCACATGTGTCACAATCCTAGGTTAGGACACGGTGTTAAAGTTACAGATTCAGTGTCCCTGGAGTAACCTGAGGTTGGCACTGTGCCGTAATGCGGTAAGTCTGCAGCAATGCTAGCTCAGCAAAAGCACTGAAGGTGCTTCCTTTTGCCATGAATACATAGATACATGCACTCGAGCAACCTTGTGAACCATAAAATGACAAACTGGTCAGTCTATAGGAGGGGTGTCCAATCCTGCTCCTGTAGGGCTACATTCATGCAGAGTTTAGCTCAGGGTTCCTCAAATCTTGCCCTGGAGGGCCAATGCGCTGCAAGAGTTTAGCTCCAACCCTGATCAAACTCAACTACCTATGATTTCCTAGTGATCCTGAAGACCTTGATTAGCTGGTTCAGGTGTGTTTAACTGGGGTTGGAGCTAAACTCTGCAGGAAGGTGGCCCTCCAGGAACAGGATCGGACACAAAAACTGTACCTTTAGGAGTACAACAGATTGTCACTGGGGCAAAACCCTTAAAGGGACAACTTTGTACCTTATTTACCTCTAAAAGATGCATTATTAGTACTTTAGAATAGTAATATGCACCCTTAAGTAGGGTGCAATGAAATCCATTTTATTTTATTCCACCAAATTCAGTTTTTTTCCATTTTTATTGTTAAATTACATTTTAGTAATCAAAAAGCATGTCTAATTAATTGAAATCATCGCACTTACACAATTTAATGTTTACTAAAAATTTAACAAAAAAATACTTTTTAAGGATCCTGTGAAATTGTATTTATTTATTTATTTATTCTGGTAATCAAATGAAGGGATAAAACTAATTTATAATCAAATTAAATGAAATTTATTTTAGCAAACAAAGTGCCGCACAACAGAGGTTTACGGTTAAAATTCAAACTTTGAAAGAAAATATTTGTGATTATTCCTTAACAATAATGTTTTAAGAATAATTCTATAATAGCAATTATTATTATCTATTGAGACGTACATTCTACTGTATAACAGAAACATTTATGTCACAATTTCTTAAAGTTAAACCAAACTTTTATTTTGACAGGTTGCTGTGAAGACCTTAGCTTCTGTGTGTGTATATACGATAGTTTTTTCTCAAATAAAGTGGTAAAATGCTCATGAAGTGACTTTCTCAGAGTAGCTGGAGATGAATTTCATGTGTTCATGTCATCATATGAGACGCCAGAGGCTGAAAACACCACAAGCGTCACGCATGCTTCAAGCGAAACCGTGCATCCCACAGAGACATAGAGAACATGTAAGGTTTATATTTAAATAGTCTTTTTGCAGTTTAATATTCACAAACACTAGTCTATATCGCGATTTGATTTAAGTGTACTGACCTACTTTTGATTTATCCAAAATTTGACAAATTCCGTGACATCCCGCATTATACAGCAAATTCCGTTTTAGCAGTGGCGGCTCGTCGGGGGAGGCAGGGGAGGCACAGCTTCCCCATAATTTTGAGGTGAAAATGGGAGGAGGACGATTTAATGTTAATAAAATTCACAATTCATTTCAGTTCATGTTGCAGAATGTGTATTTTTTGTTTGTAATTACTCCGTTGTAATACCATAACGTGAAAGCGCCGCGAATGTGCCGAATCTGCTGATGTAATTACAACCGCTAATGATAGAGAAGGAAGGGTTGCTGGGAGGCCGGGGAAGAGCTGAGCTCTCGAGCTGCCGTTGGTAAAAAAATTAGCCAATCAGCATCGAGTGTTCACTTTCAGCGCTGAGGAGTGTTGAGAAAAGAAACCTCGCAAGGGAGGCTAGCCTCACTTCTGATATCAACCAATCATCACAGAGATGTAAATTACGTGATATTAGTTTGAATGTCTGCCGCTGCGCTAATAATGTACCAAGTACTTATGATGAGTAGCGATATTGAATATTTGATCGCCAACAGATTTACCAAGCTGTCGTTCAAACAGTATATATACAAATTTAGGGAAAACAGCCTAAGCTGGATACAGGCTACAGCAGTCAGCTTAATTAAATGGTGCAACAGGCAGCTCTCTTTTAACACAGACTTTTAAGAAGGGATGGATGTTTGCTTCAAGTGATAGGCCAGGTTAGTGAAATTATATTATCTTGCTGTATGTAAGTCGTTTTCTTTACGTTTTCTGACTAAAAGCAACCAAAAACCATTTTAAAGTGGTTAAGCAAATTATAATACTAATAATAATCAGCAGGGATCCCAGACCAATACAATTAGTGTGCCTCCTCTATTTTAAAACCCACGAGCCGCCACTGCATTTTAGTGACATGATTCCATCAGCGTTTTAATTCTGCATCATGGAAATCAAAGGGCTCTACTTAAGGTACTGCTACAAACCTTTTAGGGGTAAATAAGGTACTAAGTTGCTTCTTTTAAGGCTGTTCTATCCCTAAAGGTAAAAAAAAATTCTGAGCTTGTACAAGCAAGCGAGCACCACAAGAACGCAATTCCATGTCAAGTACAGTTCAGTGCTGATAGCTCAGTGACTGCCCCTTGCCCCTAAGGGTGAGATCACCCCAAAATGAAAATGCTGTCATTAATTACTCACCCTCATGTCGTTCCAAACCCGTAAGACCTCTGTTTATCTTCGAAACACAAATTAAGATATGTTTTATTAAATCTGAGAGCTCTCTGTCCCTGCATGGTGTCCTTACGTTTCTGCGTTTCTGGGTCTGGGAACATTTCAGTTGTGTTGCTGTCTATTGAGGGTCAGAGAGCTCTCAGATTTCATCAAAAATATCTTAATTTGTGTTTCGAAGATAAACGGAGGTCTTACGGGTTTGGAACGACATGAGGGTGAGTAATTAATGACATAATTAACCCTGTAACTGATGGCACTGCTCTCCTTGATAGTTTGTAGCTGTTATGTATCTTACATCATTAAAAGTGCATTAGAAGAGGTGTCTGTACACTGCCATATCTTTAATGTATATTGCATGCCTGCACTCCAGGAGAATACACTCTTCTTGTATTATTTGGTACTGGATGTGTTTTATGGTCCTTTGGAGTGTCCTCCCTTCATTATTTATCAGTTTGTGGGAAAACTGGAGAACTAGTAGTTGTTTTATACCTGCCGATGATCACAGGGACAATTGTTGTACAGTTATTTATTTATCATAGCTGTTTTGAGTCAGTTACATAAAAAAACATTGATTGGTCTAATTTAAATCCGAAAAAATAAGACTCATTACCCCTTATCTAACTGCTAATTGTTCAGGCTAGTTCTGTGTTCAAGACACAGTCTTAACATAGAGGCTACGTTTATGCAAATGGCCCCAGTTATCCAAAAACATTTGATTTTGTGTTTCTTACACATACATTCTTGTGCATGTGAATGTGGGACAATGGGTGCAATAAGATGTGCAAGTTTACTATTGAAAAGCAACAAGTAAGATAAAAAAAAATGACGAAAAAGCACAGATTGTACTCAAAATTAGTGGACAAAATCCATACAGGTATATGAAGGTTAGCCAATCCTAACAGAGGCCATTTATCTACTGGTGTTAAGGAAAAGTAGAAAAAAGGGTGAAAAATAGTCATATAAAACTACATTATAACTGTTTTTGGCATACAAAATATAACTAACGTTATAAGTGGACTTCAGAGAAAAACATAAAATGATAAAGTGTGTAGGATTCTGTACCTTTAAGCAGAAAACCTTCGTTAAACTGAATCTATAGTCTGTCAAAAAGCCACTGAGGCTCAAGGAACTCTCTCACGCTCATAAGTTGACTATCTTTTGGCACAAACATCTTAATTCACTGTATTCATATCCCTGGAACCCTTTGAAGTGCTCCATTATTCCCCCGCAGGAGCATTAATGTGTCCAGAGAGGCCGGAGGAGTGCTCCACACTGCCTGCCATTGATCAGCGCTGAGACACCCTGACTGAAGAGCATCTCCCAATTGATCCAATTAGCGCTGATGAGGAAGACTGGGACAGAACCTAATCGAGTGCTGTCCCTGCCTCGGTCTCCTTTAAACACACACTCTTATGCAGTCACGTCTCCGTGACTCCATGGCTTCTAGAGAGAAAGTTTCTTGAGGCAGCAAATGGTGCAAACGTTTTATTAAGTTGCTACACCCCCCAGAGAGAGTCACAGTGAGAAAAATGTCTGTTATTTTAAGATGAGTCATGTGTCTTAAGGCTGTGTTTTAGTGCAAAGTAAATTAAAATGTTTGCTTGTGAATGCAAAGTAACAGGTGCACCAAAAAATAGAAGTGAGAGGACGAGACGTACTAACCTGCACCCATGTGTACTCGGCACCCAGCTCTACAATCAGATCTGCCCACTTGTCAATCACTTTGCGGATCTCTGCGGGCTGCATGAGGGGGAGGGTGATGTCAGACCAGGGGTGGAAACACATGACCTTACTGAAAACAAACAAACACAACAATTTGCTTAAAACTTGCTCTTAACAACATTATGCTTAGATCTACCTATCTCTGTCTGTCTGTCTATCTATCTATCTATCTCTGTCTGTCTGTCTATCTATCTATCTATCTATCTATCTATCCATCCATCTCTGTCTGTCTGTCTGTCTGTCTCTCTGTCTATCTATCTATCTATCTATCTATCTATCCATCCATCTCTGTCTGTCTGTCTGTCTGTCTCTCTGTCTATCTATCTATCTATCTATCTATCTATCCATCCATCTCTGTCTGTCTGTCTGTCTGTCTCTCTGTCTATCTATCTATCTATCTATCTATCTATCCATCCATCTCTGTCTGTCTGTCTGTCTGTCTCTCTGTCTATCTATCTATCTATCTATCTATCTATCCATCCATCTCTGTCTGTCTGTCTGTCTGTCTCTCTGTCTATCTATCTATCTATCTATCTATCTATCCATCCATCTCTGTCTGTCTGTCTGTCTGTCTCTCTGTCTATCTATCTATCTATCTATCTATCTATCCATCCATCTCTGTCTGTCTGTCTGTCTGTCTCTCTGTCTATCTATCTATCTATCTATCTATCTATCCATCCATCTCTGTCTGTCTGTCTGTCTGTCTCTCTGTCTATCTATCTATCTATCTATCTATCTATCCATCCATCTCTGTCTGTCTGTCTGTCTGTCTCTCTGTCTATCTATCTATCTATCTATCTATCTATCCATCCATCTCTGTCTGTCTGTCTGTCTGTCTCTCTGTCTATCTATCTATCTATCTATCTATCTATCCATCCATCTCTGTCTGTCTGTCTGTCTGTCTCTCTGTCTATCTATCTATCTATCTATCTATCTATCCATCCATCTCTGTCTGTCTGTCTGTCTGTCTCTCTGTCTATCTATCTATCTATCTATCTATCTATCCATCCATCTCTGTCTGTCTGTCTGTCTGTCTCTCTGTCTATCTATCTATCTATCTATCTATCTATCCATCCATCTCTGTCTGTCTGTCTGTCTGTCTCTCTGTCTATCTATCTATCTATCTATCTATCTATCCATCCATCTCTGTCTGTCTGTCTGTCTGTCTCTCTGTCTATCTATCTATCTATCTATCTATCTATCCATCCATCTCTGTCTGTCTGTCTGTCTGTCTCTCTGTCTATCTATCTATCTATCTATCTATCTATCCATCCATCTCTGTCTGTCTGTCTGTCTGTCTCTCTGTCTATCTATCTATCTATCTATCTATCTATCCATCCATCTCTGTCTGTCTGTCTGTCTGTCTCTCTGTCTATCTATCTATCTATCTATCTATCTATCCATCCATCTCTGTCTGTCTGTCTGTCTGTCTCTCTGTCTATCTATCTATCTATCTATCTATCTATCCATCCATCTCTGTCTGTCTGTCTGTCTGTCTCTCTGTCTATCTATCTATCTATCTATCTATCTATCCATCCATCTCTGTCTGTCTGTCTGTCTGTCTCTCTGTCTATCTATCTATCTATCTATCTATCTATCCATCCATCTCTGTCTGTCTGTCTGTCTGTCTCTCTGTCTATCTATCTATCTATCTATCTATCTATCCATCCATCTCTGTCTGTCTGTCTGTCTGTCTCTCTGTCTATCTATCTATCTATCTATCTATCTATCCATCCATCTCTGTCTGTCTGTCTGTCTGTCTCTCTGTCTATCTATCTATCTATCTATCTATCTATCCATCCATCTCTGTCTGTCTGTCTGTCTGTCTCTCTGTCTATCTATCTATCTATCTATCTATCTATCCATCCATCTCTGTCTGTCTGTCTGTCTGTCTCTCTGTCTATCTATCTATCTATCTATCTATCTATCCATCCATCTCTGTCTGTCTGTCTGTCTGTCTCTCTGTCTATCTATCTATCTATCTATCTATCTATCCATCCATCTCTGTCTGTCTGTCTGTCTGTCTCTCTGTCTATCTATCTATCTATCTATCTATCTATCCATCCGTCTGTCTGTCTGTCTGTCTGTTTATCTATCTATCTATCTATCCATCTATCCATCCATCTCTGTCTGTCTGTCTGTCTGTCTGTCTGTCTATCTATCCATCTCTGTATGTCTGTCTGTCTATCTATCTCTCTCTGTCTATCTATATATCTGTCTGGTCTCTCTCTCAATTCAATTCAATTCCATTCAAAATTGCTTTATTGGCATGACTGTAAATGATACGATATTGCCAAAGCTTAGTACACATGTACAAAAAGATTTTAAAAAAAAAAAATATATATATATATATATGTAAATGAACATCACAATAATATAATGGAATATTATAACATCTTAGAAGTATTAAACTGTAACAAATTATAACACGTGAACATTTGATCTTAGAAGTATTAAACTGTAACAAATTACAATTACTCTCTCTCTCTCTGTCTGTCTATCTATCTATCTATCTCTGTCTGTCTGTCTGTCTGTCTATCTATCTCTGTCTGTGTCTGTCTGTCTGTCTATCTATATATCTCTGTCTGTCTGTCTGTCTCTCTCGGTCTATCTATATATCTGTCTGGTCTCTCTCTTTGTCTGTCTGTCTATCTATCTATCTATCTATCTATCTATCTATCTATCTATCTATCTATCTATCTATATATGTCTGTCTGTCTGTCTGTCTTTCTATCTATCTCTCTCTGTCTGTGTCTATCTATCTATCTATCTATCTATCTATCTATCTATCTATCTATCTATCTATCTATCTATCTGTTATCTGTCTTTCTGCCCATCTGTCTGCCTGTATCTCTTTATCTATACCAGTCAGTCCATCTATCTGACCATCCATCCAGCTCACATTTCTACAGCAGTTATGATCTAAGAAGCATTCATCATAAAACATACAGTGGATGTTACACTTCACCTTCGAAAATCATCCAGGCAGAGTTATGAATAAATGTAATTGTGTTCTGTGTCTATCTATCTATCTATCTATCTATCTATCTATCTATCTATCTATCTATCTATCTATCTATCTGTTATCTGTCTTTCTGCCCATCTGTCTGCCTGTATCTCTTTATCTATACCAGTCAGTCCATCTATCTGACCATCCATCCAGCTCACATTTCTACAGCAGTTATGATCTAAGAAGCATTCATCATAAAACATACAGTGGATGTTACACTTCACCTTCGAAAATCATCCAGGCAGAGTTATGAATAAATACACAGTGTAATTATGTCAACTCTCAGCCCTGAATGAAACCCAACAGCTGTGCAAACTTTCCAAAATCTCCTCTTTCAGGCTTTATGTGGGGCAGCCAGTTCTCTCTATTAGGTGTCCTTGACTTGTTTGCGCCTCGAGCGCTATTCTTACTACTTTGAAAACAATGTCAGATCCCAGTGCACTAGAGTTGAGCATCAGTTGGCAAGGTCTGTGTTTGCGGCCTGCTCTGCTACGTTGCTAATTAGATGGTTTCACACACAGGTGCTGTTTCAGAGCAGCCATCTGTATCTCCTCAGTGTCTGTAAAGTTATCTTCTGCCTTCAAAAATAATGCATAAAATGGTCCAGTGTGGAGGAGATAAAACTGAAATCACTAGGGATCAGAGAAATCAGGGTAAGAGACAATCTAATGGTGTCTCTCCCATAAAACATGTCCACACGATAATCACTGTGAACATACTGTATAATGGGCCTGAATGACTTTGTACAAAGACTCGTCTACCTCAGTCACTTCTTTGATGACAGCACCACCTAGTGTTAACAATATGACATGACCAGAAATAGAAAGCGGAATGAAATTTTGACAAATTATTGAACTGATTTGTCTTTAACCTGCCGGTGTATTCAAATTATTTTTCAGCTAAGAAGTTGTGAAATTTAAAAATATGATACAACTCAAAATCATATATTATGTATCATGACTATATAAATATAAATATATATATATAAATATTATTACTTGTATAATATTAATAGAAGACTATTTTTTTTTCTAAATACAAAAATACGCTTAAATGCTTTAAATACAAAAAAATTAAATATTTAATAAAATTAAATCAAAATGATGATGCCATAAAATGTAATACAAAATAAACTAAAAATGACTAAAACATGATATTATTTAAAAGATAAATTACAAAAATGTAAGAAATTGTAAACAAGCCTCAGCAAGTCACAAACAAATAAATTCAAACTAAAATAGTGAGGTTATTTTTTTTTATGAGAAATTGTTTTGTATGACTGCAAGTGATGCCTAACAACCAGTACATTGTGTATGTAGTTATTTAGCAGACACTGTGTACTTTTATCCAAAGTGACTGCAAGTGCACTGACCATGGAGTCACTTTTAAGTGTTCAAACATTTTAGGGTGTATTCACACCTGTCTTGTTTGGTTCGACTGAATCAAGTTCGTTTCCCCTCTTGGTGTGGACCTTTTTGGCAGGTGTGAATACAGCAATCGCACTTGGGTGCGGACCAAACAACTGTACCCGAGACCCAGCTGAAGAGGTGGTCTCAGTCTGCTTCCAAACGAAATCTGGTACGGTTCGTTTAAGGTGTGAATACGACCCGACCTCGATCCGACCCAATTGCAGAAATCACGCTCAGAAACAGACAGCTCGCGTATATAGTGCTGTTATTTGCGTTTCAATGGCTTAAATCACTTGTTTTTAAACCACAATGCTTAAAAACACATGCAAATGATGAGTTTTCGTGACCATGGCACACAGCAATGTGACGTGAGCGCGTTAAATAGGCTAAAGCTTGCCGCAACCATGACTATGTTGGGGGGAAATAGTAAGGAGATATTTGAATTATTTATTAATAAACTAGTGTTTTATGAGTCAGTGTCGCTATGAAGTTGATGATCCTGACTCGCCATCTCATCATTGAATGCGCCTTTAGAAAGAAATGCATCTTTACGGATTACATAATAATAAGAGTTTTTGTTTTGGATTTGAATTATTTCGTTTTGTAGTCATTTAAAGCTTTCTATAGATATATTCATCATGTCTGTAAGGAAAATATTCACAGAGTTTCGGTGCATTTTTGTGAAGCACTCCTGTTCAAGACCGAGACAGCAAACGCATCCTATTTGATTTCTTTATTTTACAAAAGCACAACACATGACATTGTCTCATATGATGCTCATAAGTTTCTTCATATTGCATTAGTATCTGACAACACCAAATCAGTAAAAGAATAAAAATTGCACTACGAAAGATCTCCATGATTAGCCTGTTTTTGCACTTCCTGAATGGATAAACTTAGCACACGAGTGGTTTTGTTTATCATTTCTGGTTCACTTGTAAAAAAAGGGCAGTGTGAAAGCGCAACGCACCAAACGAAAAAAAAATCTAAATTGTATTTGGTCCGGACCAAAGCAAGCGAACTAGAGGACTTTCCTGGTGTGAATACACCCTTAATTACCAGACCTGATTTTTTTTATAACTCAAGTCACACTGTTAAAGATATACCAAAAGACCAAACCAAAGTTAGTATGTGAAAAAATGGTGATTTCATAAATAATCTACATAATACACTAACACAAGCAAGACGCTGATAAAGCCTTATTTGACTCATCCTCTAATGTGTTTTGACTCATTGCAACGAAATTTAGTTCTTTCCTCTCAGCTAATGCTCTCCTGAGGTGTCGCCGTTCTGGCAGCACAATCAATTTCTACACGCAGCGCGATTAAACTCAGGGAAATAGTTTATTAGCAGTGCTTCAGAGGGGCCATGAGCCACAATAACGGAGCTAACGCACTGTGCAAAATATCCCTCAGTGCCGCTCCAATCTATGGCAACCTGTGCTAATGTACTCTGAAAACAAAACAAAAAACAATACTGTTATAAGGAACAGTAAGAATAATATATAATAGGGAGGATGGCATAGGCTTGGTTAAAGATCTGGGCGGGTAAGAACCAAGAGGAAAGAACCTACTGTAAGTTTCTTTGGATAAGCATCTTTTAATCCCTTTTTGTTGTTGTTTGATGCCACAGACCCCCCAAATGTGACGATCCCGTTGCGAGGGAACCCCATAAAAAAATAAAAGCATCTATATAATTTAATGTTATAAAGATCTATTACTATAGCTGTAAAAGTGTATCTGGAAAACACTTACTTTCTATTAATTTGATGATTTTTCCCCCCCCCCACCATTTTGACTGAAATGTTACATTTATAAATCTACAGAAACAGAAAATGATGGTTGTGAACGAATATTTGCAATCGATCAGACGATTTCCAACAAGCCTTTTGAAAAGGAAAATTAAACAGTCATAATAATAAATGTTAAATTTTTACTTATTTATTTGTTTGTTTGTATAAAATGTATTTATGTTTATTTATTCATTATTTATTTATTTACTTAGTTAACTTTTACTTTATAAATACATTTATTTATTTATTTACTCCCATAATGCTGCAGGCTGAGCCAGAGGTGTCGACAGCTTATAACTCTAAGCTCATGAATGTTTAAAATCCTGTAAATGGACCGTTTAACTACAATCTTGATACTTGAAAATAGCACATGTAAATGGATCGGAAATGGCACTGCAGTACAAAAAAATTAAGAATATATTCTTCCCCCCAATGAATTTAACTAAATGAAAGCCTTTATTTTGTTTTACAGGAACATTCTAGGTTCAGTCTGGGTCCAAAACGTCAAGCTCTACTGACATCAGTGCATGTTAATATGTAGGACCGCATCGATATCCTGGGACACCACGGGGTCTTATCACATGCTAAATGACAAAGGTGATTTGAAAAAAAATTAGGACACATAACATTAGGCAACTAGAAATAGTAGCCTAATAGCAGCATTATTCCTTAGACAAGATTTAGGGAGTCAAAAAATCACATTAACTGTTTTCTACAGTGGAAGCCTATGGGGCAAGACATTGCACCAGTGTTAAATATACATTAAGATTTGTAATGCTTTTTTTTTTAAAGAAGTCTCTATGACATTGCAAGGCTTTGACAAGGCTGCATTTATTTGATCAAAACGAAAAAAATACATTAATTATGTGAAATATTATTACAATGTAAAATTACTGTTTTCTATTTTAATATATTTTAAAATGTAATTTATATCTGTGATCAAAGCTGAATTTTCAGCATCATTCCTCCAGTCTTCAGTGTCACATGATCCTTCAGAAATCATTCTAATATGCTGATTTGCATATTATTATTGCGCAAGGAGTCTGCCAACAGCCAGTGCTCCACACAGAGATCTGATCTGATCAGCATCAGTCGGTCTGAGATTACATGAAGAAACACAACAAACTGAGACAGACTCAATCCAGAAGAACTGTGGCAACGTCTCCAAGACGCTTCAAGAGACCGTCCTGCAAAGCTACCTGAAAAACTATGCGCAAGTGCACCGAGTGCAAAAGCTGCTTTAAACGCAAAGGATGGTCACACCAAATGTTGATTTTATTTAGTTAATAGAACTTAATTGATAAAGAAAATCTATTACACTATTTTTGACAGCATCCTCATTTTTCAGCATTTTTACACAAGTGCCTTTAACTTTTAACAGTACTGTAGCTTTGCAGGACGGTCTCTTGAAGCATCTTGGAGACGTTGCCACAGTTCTTCTGGATTGAGCCTGTCTCAGTTTGTTGTGTTTCTTCATGTAATCTCAGACAAAATCTCACTGGATTATTATAATTAATGGCTAAATGAATGTTTGGAAATGTAAACTGATATTTCCCACTGACACACTACAGCAAAAGATAGAAATAACTGACTTAAAATATTTGTTTAGCTGGTGAAAATACTAGTGTTCTAATAAGTCTGGCCACCACTGTATACAGAAAAAGATCATTTAGAGCCTGACCGATATATCGTTTTGCCGATATTATCGGCCGATATGAGCCTGTCGCCGATATATCGGTATAGGCGAATATGCAGCTGATATGAAAAAATTTTTTTACAGAACATATAACGCAGAATTTAACTTAAAATTGTGTAATTACTTAGTTTGTCCAGCAGAGCGTGCTCCATTGTTTGCTACTGGTGACCTGGATGAAACACTTTAAAGCTTAGTCTATGGAAAACCATTAAATCTTTGAACGGCCATATCTCCATAATGGCGTGGCGAAACCGCACCAAATTCGGGAGATGCCTTCAGCTTGAGGAACCCTCTCGAACGCGAATCGAGTGTACGTCTAGAGGCCCGCTTTTGAATGAGACCACCCCCGCGTCGATAACACCCGGGGTTCGGGAGTTACGGGTGATCAAATTCGCGGTCCGGCGCTGACCGATCAAGCGATCTTGGGGGGCTACCGACGCACGGAGGGTAGATTCGCGAGATTGTGACACCAGTCAACAATTTCACTTCAGTAAGGAGGTCTCTTGTTCAGGCAGCAGCATTCAAGTGTGGTCTTATTCGACCGTAAGTGCCCTGCGAAGTGGACATCACATGAAATTCCGCCATGATTCCAGTTCCAAGGGAATGTACACGTTACATTCAAAGGGCATTAAAGTGCGTGAGACGTAAATTTATATTGTATTTATTTACAGAGGTATATTATGTCACACTTCACACTTCTCTAGTAAGTTTCGTCTGTGTGTGAAGACAGTAGCGCAAATCCGTGAATGAATGTTCCGAAAGTGAACTAAACTTCAAAGGAATAAAGTTGAATGGAATTGAATTGAATTAAAGTTGATTAAACTTCAACTTTACTGTTCAGTGCACTGATGTCAGACTCATTTTTCATAATAAAGTTTATTGTTAAATTGTCAAATGCCTTGCCTCCATTACGCATCTTTGTCACGTCATTATAAGTGTTTGATCACCACATTTGAGTGATCATTGCAAAAAATGTGTATATATATTATGTTTATGTATATACTGTATTCTATATATAGTACCAGTCAAATGTTTGGACCCTCGAATGGGAAAGTGTCCAAACTTTTGACTGGTATTGTACTATAATATACACAAAGAATATCGGCCGATATATCGATATCAGCCTTTTTTTACTCCCTAATATAGGTATCGGCCCCAAAAAACCCATATCGGTTGGGCTCTAAAAGATATATCTCTAAACTGAGATGGCTTTATACCAAAGCAATAATGTTCAGAATATATATTTTTTTTTTTCATTTCAGTTTTGTGTCTCACTTCTTGTAATGACACCTCGGCAACATTCAGTCGGAAAAGCTGTTTTGCTCACCTCTCCATTAGCTCTCACGCTGCCGGGACAGAGGGGGTTGTTTGGGTCATGTCGTGGGGTGTTGTCCTCTGGAGGTTTCTCCACCTGTCCTTTCCACGGACGCTTCATCCGATGAGCCGAGACCAGAACCCAGGAGTCCCGCAGGGGATTGTACCTTAGATGCTGGTGCTCTGAAACAAATTCAAGAATAATATGAGATTTGATTTGAAAGGTAACAGGCAGAACTTTGCCAGTCAGTAAGTTAATTTCTGAGTCACTGAGTCACAAACGAATAATCTTTTGAACGAGTAGATTTCGCAAAGCGCTTGTAAATGAATGAATCTCACAGGACAATTTGACAGTTTAAACAAACATAACCAGTGTTGGGGGTAACACATTACAAGTAACGTGAGTTACGTAATCAGATTACTTTTTCAAGTAACTAGTAAAATAACGCATTACTTTTTCATTTACAAGAGAATATCTGAGTTACTTTTTCAAATAAGTAACGCAAGTTACATTTTTTTCCAAATGTATTGATTGTCAGCTCTCCTGTGCCCATGTTGAGAGAAATCAGATGTTACTGTAGTTCTAAAATAAATCTGAATATGCATTAATTCATCTCACTCACACACACACAGATTCAGTATTCCTCAAAATGAATAAAAATAATGCAACTCAGAATATAACGCAAACCTGCAATAATTAAATGTTAAACAACACAAATATGCTTTATGTATTTAATCCCATTCTATTTGCTTCGATGATCCGGTTCAAGCGTACTAATAAGCACAAATTACTCTAGACAAACATTTGTGTGTCTTTGTTTATTGCTGAAGTGTGTTGAAATGTCTTCTTCTGCATTCTACTGTACTTTCCCTTCAGCCTGAGGCGCATTCATTTCACTTTTGGTGTGAAAAGGCTTTTATATTTGCCAAAAATATAACTTTTTTATTTTAAAAACAAACAAGCAAGCCCTCTCCAGTTTTAAAAAGTAACGTAACGCATTACTTTCCATAAAAAGGAACTAAGTAACGTAATTAGTTACTTTTTTATGGAGTAACGCAATATTGTAATGCATTACTTTTAAAAGTAACTTTCCCCAACACTGAACATAGCTATCATAAAATTCCAAGCAACCTATACTAATTTTAAAGCATTGTGATAAACAATAGCATGTATAAAAATGCATCTAAAATGTATTTTACTTAAAAACGACTCGTGTGATGCCTAACTACTAAAATGAGTTTGAACCGTTTGAACCGGTTCATTGACATAAACTGTCCAAACGAACCGATTCTATAAATGACTCGGACTTCGCACCAATCACATGATCCGCTTCCGTCACGTGACTCGTCTATCAAGTATACTATTTTCAGTGGCTTCAAACCACAAGAGCAATAACAAAAAGAGGTCATTGCATGGCATCTAGATGTATCCGTGAATCACGCACAGTTCAGAGCTTAGATCATAAATATGCACAAGTGTGAACATGTAACAGCATCCCTCACCTTTAGGATCAAACGTGGGTTTACTGATACTGTCCATCGTACTGCTTAATAAAATCCCCAGTGGTTACGAAATATATCCGATCACCTGCTACGGGTTTTTTTATTGTTTCTTTCTAGATTTCAAGTTTTCATTAGATCTCCCTCCTAAGTATCCTCAAGCGAACAGTGCTGCGCAAATACAACGCAGTATGTGGCTTCTAAAGATGCATAAACCGAACAGTGCTGGCGCTGTTTACAGGCTCCCGGAGAACAAAAATAATACCACATACGTAAATACATTCATTTACTCGATATGTCTCACTGTATCAATAAAAGCCGCTTTGTGCATGTTGCGTGTTTTGGAGGCGTATTGGTGATAAAGACGCGCCGCCTGCTTCCGTGTTGCGCTCTGAGCGATTTCATTGGACTAGAACTCGCCGTTTGTGGCAGCCGATTGGTTGCCACCAGCGTGACGTCACCTCGCGTCATCGCCCGTCGCCTTTCACGTGTGTGTGTGTGTGTGTGTGTGTGTGTGTGTGTGAGAGTGAGTGAGTGAGTGTGTGTGTGTGAGTGAGTGAGAGAGAGTGTGTGTGTGTGTGTGTGTGTGTGTGTGTGTGTGAAAGAAGTCTGTTTAATGTCTTTTGCAATCCACTGTACTTTTAAACAGTTGTGTGAGCCCGGATTGCGATGTCTGTAATAAGAGCTATTCTAAAAGCGGTGGTGGTTCTCGGGTTTCTGGTGTTGACAGTTCAGTTTATAAGATATTGGATGGCAAATAAACAATATGTGTTTACAAGAGAAGATGTAGCCAAGTTAGCCAGACAGTATGCAGGTGAGTGAGCACACACAAGCTGTTTCTGTTCAGAAGTCATATCTGTTGAACTAATTGCTTTCTATGTTCTTATTCTTAATATATATTGCGAATATACACTTCCTAGCAACACAAAGCTGTATTCAGATGCTCATATTGTCTATCTAAAAAAGTTGTTTAAAGTATATTTTGAGCAAATACCACATCTAATAACATAACTGTCCAGTAATGACTCTATCTTGTCACTTGTCTGCTAGATGTCTAAACCAAATAAAACTAGATGTCTAAGCTGTGTGTGTGTGTGTGTGTGTGTGTGTGTGTGTGAGAG